>NW_025793844.1:16223-24620 GCF_021613505.1 Equus quagga | reverse complement strand
ATAAATAAATAAATTTCAGAGTGTATATATATATATATATATTTTTTCTTTTTAGGCAGATTAGCCCTGAGCCAATCCCCCTCTTTTTGCTGAGGAAGACTGGCCCTAAGCTAACATTCATGCCCATCTTCCTCTACTTTATATGTGGGATGCCTGCCACAGCATGGCTTGCCAAGTGGTGCCTTGTCTGGACCCGGGATCCGAACAGGTAAACCCTGGGCCGCTGAAGTGGAGGGTGCAAACTTAACCACTGTGCCACTGGGTATATTTTAAGAGACATTGCTGTTATGTAGCCATTAGAGAGTGGCATAATTCTGAGGGGAATCACAGCAATTTGTGGTCAGAATACAGAGCAGTATACAGAATACAGTATAGTAATAAAAAATATATCAATAAGTTCAAAGTTTTGAATAAATTGCTTGCATGTAACTTTATTCTTATACTTTCTACACATCACCAGGTTCAAGGCATTTTACAGCTAGTGGGTGATAATATTTGCAATAAGTCAGTTTTTTCTTTATATGATAAATACACAAGCAGAGAGTTATATGTTCAATTTAACTATAAAGACATGTGATGTTACTATCTGCCTGATCTTAAATCCTCCTTTTGGAAGATAAATATTTTTTTATTTAATAGAAACATTAGTTCATCTACTTTGTTAGCCCCATCAGCATCTGTATTATCACTTTTCCTTTTGGAAATCGAATGGCTTGAGCCCTTCTCTAAAGGAACCACTTAGCATTGTGCAGACTCACCATGTGGTGCACCTGAAAGCCCAAAACCCATCATCATACAGACTTGTATTGGGCATGTCCAAAAATTTAGACAGACAGCTATCTTGTAGGTAGCAACAGGAAATAAAAGAGCTGCAAGACAGTCATAGTAAAAGGATGCTGGAAACGTTCTAGATCTTGATCTGGGTGATGGTTACACAGGTATATACATATGTAAAAATTCATCAAGATATATATTTAAGATTTGTGCATTTTACTATATGTCTGTTATTCCACAATAAAAAACAATTTGTGAATATAAATGAGAACCAATTTATATAAGCCTCTAAACTTTGCCCAATTATTGAATATAGCAACAGAAATTTTCAGAGGAGTACTAAGTATTAGAAATTTCCCTAAACGGTATGAAACTATTTTATGGTAGTTATTTTAGTTTCCTGCAATAAATTTAAAACATTCTAAAATTTTCAACTTAAGTTAAAACTGTACCATCAACCGCACAACAGTACAATGGATGGATAATCATGGGTATGATCACATTTTGGAACACTGTGCAGCAATGACAAGTAAGGAAGCACAGCGGCACTCATAAACATGGATAAACCTCACAAGTGCAAGGTTGGGTGAAAGAAACAAGTCACAAAGAAGCTATCAAAGGTAGTCAAAAGGAGCTATATCGTTATGCATGCTTACACAGGTGGCAAACCTAAAGAGATGCCAGAGCATGATGAAAAAAGCCAGTCGTTACCCCTCAAGGGAGGGAGGAGGATGCTGATATAGGAAAGAACCACCGATGGCGCTAAGGTACTGGCATCGTTCTGCTATGTTTACTTTAGGATTGCTCTTTAAGTATAAAAGAGCCATACTAACAAGTAAAAATACAATAATCAGCTATTTCATGGTCCAGAAAGCCCAGGGGTTTACAACTTTGGGAAACTGAAAGTAGTTGCAGGTAGCCGGCATTATGTGTAGAGTTGCCAGATTTAGCAAATAAAAATAAGAAATTACAGCAAATAAAAACACTGGATGCTCAGTTACATGTGAACTCTGATAAACAATGAATAATCTTTTAGATAAGCATACCCCATGTAATATCTGGTCCCATGCAATATCTGGGACATACACGTACTGAAAAATAATGCGCTGTTTATCTGAAATTCACACATTACTGAGCATCCTGTATTTTATCTGGCAACCGTAAATATGTGGCAAGCTGCACAGGCAGAAGCAGTTCTCGGTGGCCCGGTGAGGGGAGTACCCAAAGGAGGGCCAAGGAAAGGGAAGAGAAAGAAGAAGAAAAGTCTTAAATTAGCCTGACCCTAAGCTATTTGAACAATAGAGTAAGTGAATTAGCTGAGTTCATCCATTATTGCAATAGTTCAGGAGTAATGAATTCACACAATGTATCAAATAATTTCTATCAACAAAAAGCAGTATCAGCAAATGTTTAAAAGAGCCATCAGTGTTTCTCCTAAAAATTGTGTCTCTCTCACTACATCAGCCTCTCTTCTGATCACTTGGGATGAAAATATTGTGAAAGATAGCCTTGAGGATGCTCATTCTGTGACTAAGTTTTCTTAATCTGTAGACAGTGATTAGGAGTCAGGTTGCAATGTAGGTTGTTTCATTTTGTTTTTATTCTACAAATATTATCTGACCACCTATCATGTTCCAGGAACCCGTCTTAGACCCAAAGGACGATAGTGAGTGACACAAACATAGTCCCTTCCTGTGGAGCTCAGAGTCTAGGCCCTAGTGGACTATAAAATAGATAGATAGATAGATAGATAGAAGATAGATAGATAGATAGATAGACAGATAATTACATGCCCTTGGGAAAACATTATCTAGCAATAGTGGATATTTGCTCTTTGCTGCCCAGCATCCCTCTTTCTTTTGGGAAACCATCCAGACTCCATTTTATGTTAATTTGTTTGCCTGGAATTGATCCACAAGCCCATTGCCACGATTGATGATGTTTGATTCAAAGATTGGTATACAATCCAATTAGAACTGATGAACCCTTGAGAGCCAGTAAGTAGAGGCTTCTGGAAAAGGGAAGCATTCCCCCTTGCCTTTGGTAATGGATAGGGGAGCTATCCAGATGATCAGGGCCATCAGGTACACACCCCTAGAGGACACCATTCACATACGCAAAAGATGAAGTCATGACCCAGGAAAAGCATCCTGGTGACATTGCAGAGCCGTGATTCAAGATGAACTGAAACTCCCCACAGATTTTTCAGTTACATTAAGCCAACAAATCCACCCACTTCTTAGAGCAGGTTGAGTTTCCGTTTTCCGTCATTTGCAGCATAGAGTCCTAACTGATGCAATAAAAGTCTAAGAGGAAAGAAAAGGTTTCTTGCCTGTTCCCAACCTCCAGTTTCATGCCCCGGAGGTAATCACTGTGATGCTGCGTTCAGACATTTGGGTGCACACGTATGTATAACGCATGCCTTTCATGCAAATCGAATTGTATTGTATACATGGTTCCACCACTTGCTCATTCTAAACTTATGTTGTATTGTGGAGATCTTCATTTGTTGATACAGACTATTCGGCAATTGGATGTATCATCATCAATTTGATCTGTCTTCCACTGGTGAAAATTTATTTTCTCTTCAATTTTTTACTATGATAAACAATACCTTTATACATATATCTGTGTGCATTCATGCAATTATATCCAAAGGGAAAAAACCCTAGAAATGGAATTGGTCTTTCAAAGGGAATGTAAAAAATGTTGCCTTCCAGAATGATTATACCAATACAGTCTTCTCAAAAACACATGAGAATGTTTCTTCTCCACCATTAGTAACACTGTGTTTTGCCAAATATAAGAAATTTTGCCAATATGATAGTGAAAAGCAGTATTGTTTTCTCAATTTGCATTTGTTTGATGAGTGTATACACACACATAGACACACATGGAGAGAGATTCATATATATTTAGGCTATATATTTTATAAATTCATTAGCTATTTTTCTATAAATTCCCCATTCATATCCTCCACAGATTTTTCTCTTGGGTCATTTATCTTGTCCTTATTGATTTGTCTTTACATATCAGGAAAATAGACCCTTTTCTCATACATGTTCCTTTTTTTTTTAAGTATGCTTTTCCTTTTTTTTTGGTGAGCAAGAGTGGCCCTAAGCTAACACCTGTTACCAATTTTCCTGTATTTTTTTTCTCCCCAAAGCCCCAGTACGTAATTGTATATCCTAGTTCCAAGTCATTCTAGTTCTTCTATGTGGGATGCTACCGCAGCATGGCCTGGTGAGCAGTGTGTAGGTCCACACCCAGGATCCGAACCAGCAAACCCCAGGCTGCCAAAGATGAGCACATGAACTTAACATCTCGGCCACAGGGCCCATACCCATACATGTTCTGAATATATTTTTCCAAGTTTGTTGTTCACCCTTCAGCATTGCTTTGTTTCTTTATCATTTTTTTAAGTATAACATTTCAAGTGTACAGAAAGCAGGAGAGAATTATATAATAGCACCTATATGTCCACCATCCAGTTTTAAAATGTTACCGTGATTTTGCAATATTTGCTTCACCTTTGTTTTTTAAAGAATAAAATGTTACAGGTACAGCTGAAGCTTCTCTTCCACTCTCACTGATGCCGTTCTTCTCCACGTCTCCCCACAGGTGACCACCACCTCGAAGGTGACGTGCATCATTTGTGGAGACCCTTTGTACACCTGAAAACCCCCTCACATGCACCAAAGGTTTAAATATTTTCCTGTGTCTTTTAGAAGAAAAAAAGACAGCAATAATGAATTGTCTGTGGACAGTTGTTCTCAAGTAAGCCTTCCCGGGATCTGCAAGCATCTTTCCAAGAGAGACCAGGTTCACATCGTTGCAACAGTGAGGCTCGCAAAGTTCCCGTGAGAAGCTGTTCACAAACTGTGCCACCTTCTGACTGATGTTGCTAATAAAGAACAGAGAAGAATCTGCCCGTCAAACTTGCCTCAAAGGAGGTCGTCGAGTTGCGATTGGATATATTATATATTATACAATAATTTATTTTGACCCTAGGAGAGGTTCATTTGAAAAAGGCCATAATACCTCTTTCTGCCCACTTTGGAGCAGATTTTAGCTGGGGTCAAAGCTCTAACGTCTGCCTCTATGAAAGGTTGCAGGCAGGGGGCCTGGGGCGTTCCTATCTGCTCGGGCACATGAAAAATGAAGACATTTCCTGAGGAGGCTGATGGAACCAATGTGCTCATGTCTGAACGTTTTTGCAGAAAGAATTAAAGGACAGTAAAAAAAACTTCTGAATACTCTCTAGTCTTTGGATATTCTGAAACTTCTACCTCATTGCTTATTTTTAAAAGAACCCAAATTGGGCTTGGCCTAAACAAGGGAGTCACCTGTGATTTTGACAACACCTTAAACAATACACTCCCATGGTTTTATACTTTTTCACAGATCTGTTTCTTTAAAAAATGTATATATATAATTTTTTAAAATTATAAAGTTTGTATAAATTGCACCAGACTGTGCATATCATTCTGCAATTCAGCATGGTTATTCACTATGACTTCAAAATTTATCCATGTGGATGCATATAGATTGAGATTATTCCTTTTAACTACCGAATAGTAGTCCCTTTTATGAATATATTTTTCTATTTTAAAATTAATAAACATTTAGATTATTCCTTTTTCCTTTAGTAAAAACAATGCTGCATTGACATATCTCCTTGTGCACATGTCCAAGGATTTCCCTAGTGGGTCTGTCTACAAGGGAGGCTGTTGGTTTGTGAGTCCTGCACCCTCCTTACTGGCTATTGTAAAGTGTTCTTCAGCGTGGTTGTCTCCTAGAGTTCATACTTTTCCCTAGTAGTAAGTGAGGATTCCTCTTACCCACATCCTTTCTGTCTCTTGTGTGTATCCTCTGTGTTTGGGAGTTGTATGATTTTGATAGTAGTATAATTTATCAAACTATTGCCTTATGGCTCCTGGCCCGTGTGTGTGTGTGTGTGTGTGTGTGTGTGTGGTGTAGGGTGGTGTGCGTGTGTTTTGTCATGTTTAGAGGTTTTTGGTCACGTTTAGTTTTGGCAGTAAATGGTTACTGCAGCTTAACTTGCAAATATAGTTTTCAGGTTGTTCATTTTGTTTCACAACGATGACATTAAAAGAGAATAGTACTAATAGTCCAGAAATCTGGTAATCCTGCAGCAGGATTCTATCCAGACTGTGCAACACTTTGCCTGCCAGATATTAAGGGAGGCTAACGGTGAGGTTAAATTAAATTCAGAAACCTTCGATTGGGAAACCATGCTAAACACTGTATGTAGTAGCCAGACGTCTTCGTTGAAAGGCTTCTGCTCACTGCCCAGAGCCGGGTTGTCTAATGCAGCATTGATAACTGTATCAGGTCGAGGGCGAAGATTGATCTGGAGGGTTCAGTACTGATGCTCCTTTCTCCCTATCTTCCTTGTCCTACATCTTTTGAATAATGTTCACTTTCTCCTCATTATCAGGTCAAAGTTTCAGGAAAGTCCTAGATGTAACAAAGTTCAGGCTAAAAATTTTTGAAATGTTAAGCTTATGCAAGACATTAAACTTTGTCACGCCATCCCAGCCAAAAATAAACTAAAACTCCAAACCTGTCGCATAACCAGACGTGACATCTGCAGAGCCGGCCTGTAGAAATAAGCAATAAACTACACAGTGAACAAGGAACATAGCAGGTGTGGTCAATCAGGAAGAGCTTTTTGACACAAAATGATGATATTTTTACTTCTGGAACAATCAGAGGTATGTTCTTATTTTATGTGTTCAATCTTTTTTGTAAAACATATTATTTAATAACAGTATAAGATCTAATAATGGTTTATTGCACTATCTGTGGGGGTGAGGGTAGGGCTTACTTTCTTTCACCATCTAAATGTCCCTAAAAGAATCTTTACCTCAACACGTGCATTCCTCCAAATTATGTGTGAAATTTCCTTTGAAGAGAACTCAAATACTTCAGAAAAGTTTGGATCCTACATAAGCAAAGTCATTTTGATTTTCAATTTTCATGATCTTTAGAAGGTGGTAATGTCTTTAAACCCTTTTGGCTAGAGGTGGATTTTTTAATAACGTGAAGAAAACAAGTCTTGACTCAAAGCACGTGGAAAGACATCCGTAGTTTTCAAAGCCTTCTTAGACCATTAGGGTAAAGTCTTCGTAATCCTATTCTCTCCTCAGCAAACTCTAAGGCACTCATGGTTACAATTTGTGTGGCACATCTCATTTCTGTATGACATTTTGGTTACTTAATTATTGGAACTCACCATTCCATAAATCTGCGCTTGCCATTTGCCTTCTGACTCCAATTCCTGCCTCGTGCCTTCCTGCAACACCAGCTCTCAGGTGAGATGGGTCAGCTCAGACCTGAGGAGGGAGTGACGGCTGCTTGAGATGATGGAGATGTTGGATTCAGAGCAGCTGCTTGGGAAGCAGGCAATTGTTCTGAGCAAGAAGGCTCAGTGCTTCAAGGCCGTTACTCTCAGCCCAGGAATAAAATTCTACGGGACACAGTTTAATTGCTTCAAGATTCAATTCATAACCCTTTTTCCTGCATCCTGTCATTATTAGGCCATTATTTTTTTGTCCCTTTTATTACATTCCAACAGATCCAGGCAAATATTTGCAAATATTTTTAGAGATGAAGCTACATGTGACTCTTCACTCAAGTGCTGAGTGACTACTATCATAGGCTACAACCAGTAAGCAGTGAAGCCTAGGCAAAGGTCCGGATACGAAGGGTAATAATTAGTATATTCATCTCTCTTGTTTGTAGTTCCCACAGATACTAAGTGGTTAATTTATTAGCTTAAGAAAGATACTTCACTGTATCATAATTGTCAAGGAGTGAAAATATTGCCTAAAAGCATTGGCCGAGCTGTGCCTCTGCTGTGAAATCTTTTATGTAGGAAACGTTAACGTGTCATCATATGCCGATAGGAACCAAGGCCTTTGAGGAAGGCATAAGAAATTAAAGACCAAAATCATTTAATTTGAGAATAGATGCATTAACAAGATCAAATACAAGTTACTTGTCTTTTGTTTCAGATACTACCCTGAGAAAATTTTCCTCGGCACATATTGACTATATTTTGAAGGAAAAGGAGCATAATATAACCTTTGAGTCCTGAGAAGAGCAATTGCAATCAATGGACTTAATGTCTTAAATGGCTTTTATTATCATCATTGGTGGTATATAGAAAAAGGTTAATAAAGCCTCTTTCACAGCTGGAACTTACAAATTAATCCTGTTCAGCAGCATTCTCTCTCTGTGCTCACTAATCAGCTCATGCAGCTGGTGGCTGACGTTCATCTCTTCCTAATTAGAGGAGCACGTGCTGCAGAGCCATCATTCTGAATGAGAGCAATGGTGTTTACTCTGTTTCCCTCACCCTTCCTGCTTCATTCACCGTTAAGCAACCCGTGACAATGACACAGGTTGTCACACAGAGTATGAGGAGATGGAATCACAACATTTGGAGGTAGATTGCTTGGATTTGAGTCTAGGCCTTCAACTAGCTGTGTGACCTCAGGCACGTTACCTAATCTCTCTGAGCCTCGGATTCTCCATCTGTAAACAGTCGTTCCAGTTGCTTCCTAAGTTCTGATGATTAAATGAGATAATACATGG
>NW_025793844.1:0-16123 GCF_021613505.1 Equus quagga | reverse complement strand
AGATAGATAGATAGATAGATAGATAGATAGACAGACAGATAATTACATGCCCTTGGGAAAACATTATCTAGCAATAGTGGATATCTGCTCTTTGCTGCCCAGCATCCCTCTTTCTTTTGGGAAACCATCCAGACTCCATTTTATGTTAATTTGTTTGCCTGGAATTGATCCACAAGCCCATTGCCACGATTGATGATGTTTGATTCAAAGATTGGTATACAATCCAATTAGAACTGATGTACCCTTGAGAGCCAGTAAGTAGAGGCTTCTGGAAAAGGGAAGCATTCCCCCTTGCCTTTGGTAATGGATAGGGGAGCTATCCAGATGATCAGGGCCATCAGGTACACACCCCTAGAGGACACCATTCACATACGCAAAAGATGAAGTCATGACCCAGGAAAAGCATCCTGGTGACATTGCAGAGCCGTGATTCAAGATGAACTGAAACTCCCCACAGATTTTTCAGTTACATTAAGCCAACAAATCCACCCACTTCTTAGAGCAGGTTGAGTTTCCGTTTTCCGTCATTTGCAGCATAGAGTCCTAACTGATGCAATAAAAGTCTAAGAGGAAAGAAAAGGTTTCTTGCCTGTTCCCAACCTCCAGTTTCATGCCCCGGAGGTAATCACTGTGATGCTGCGTTCAGACATTTGGGTGCACACGTATATATAACGCATGCCTTTCATGCAAATCGAATTGTATTGTATACATGGTTCCACCACTTGCTCATTCTAAACTTATGTTGTATTGTGGAGATCTTCATTTGTTGATACAGACTATTCGGCACTTGGATGTATCATCATCAATTTGATCTGTCTTCCACTGGTGAAAATCTATTTTCTCTTCAATTTTTTACTATGATAAACAATACCTTTATACATATATCTGTGTGCATTCATGCAATTATATCCAAAGGAAAAAAACCCTAGAAATGGAATTGGTCTTTCAAAGGGAATGTAAAAATTGTTGCCTTCCAGAATGATTATACCAATACAGTCTTCTCAAAAACACATGAGAATGTTTCTTCTCCACCATTAGTAACCCTGTGTTTTGCCAAATATAAGAAATTTTGCCAGTATGATAGTGAAAAGCAGTATTGTTTTCTCAATTTGCATTTGTTTGATGAGTGTATACACACACATAGACACACATGGAGAGAGATTCATATATATTTAGGCTATATATTTTATAAATTCATTAGCTATTTTTCTATAAATTCCCCATTCATATCCTCCACAGATTTTTCTCTTGGGTCATTTATCTTGTCCTTATTGATTTGTCTTTACATATCAGGAAAATAGACCCTTTTCTCATACATGTTCCTTTTTTTTTAAGTATGCTTTTCCTTTTTTTTTGGTGAGCAAGAGTGGCCCTAAGCTAACACCTGTTACCAATTTTCCTGTATTTTTTTTTCTCCCCAAAGCCCCAGTACGTAATTGTATATCCTAGTTCCAAGTCATTCTAGTTCTTCTATGTGGGATGCTACCGCAGCATGGCCTGATGGGCAGTGTGTAGGTCCACACCCAGGATCCGAACCAGCAAACCCCAGGCTGCCAAAGATGAGCACATGAACTTAACCTCTCGGCCACAGGGCCCACACCCATACATGTTCTGAATATATTTTTCCAAGTTTGTTGTTCACCCTTCAGCATTGCTTTGTTTCTTTATCATTTTTTTAAGTATAACATTTCAAGTGTACAGAAAGCAGGAGAGAATTATATAATAGCACCTATATGTCCACCATCCAGTTTTAAAATGTTACCGTAATTTTGCAATATTTGCTTCACCTTTGTTTTTTAAAGAATAAAATGTTACAGGTACCGCTGAAGCTTCTCTTCCACTCTCACTGATGCCGTTCTTCTCCACGTCTCCCCACAGGTGACCACCACCTCGAAGGTGACGTGCATCGTTTGTGGAGACCCTTTGTACACCTGAAAACCCCCTCACACGCACCAAAGGTTTAAATATTTTCCTGTGTCTTTTAGAAGAAAAAAAGACAGCAATAATGAATTGTCTGTGGACAGTTGTTCTCAAGTAAGCCTTCCCGGGATCTGCAAGCATCTTTCCAAGAGAGACCAGGTTCACATCGTTGCAACAGTGAGGCTCGCAGAGCTCCCGTGAGAAGCTGTTCACAAACTGTGCCACCTTCTGACTGATGTTGCTAATAAAGAACAGAGAAGAATCTGCCCGTCAAACTTGCCTCAAAGGAGGTCGTTGAGTTGCGATTGGATATATTATATATTATACAATAATTTATTTTGACCCTAGGAGAGGTTCATTTGAAAAAGGCCATAATACCTCTTTCTGCCCACTTTGGAGCGGATTTTAGCTGGGGTCAAAGCTCTAACGTCTGCCTCTATGAAAGGTTGCAGGCAGGGGGCCTGGGGCGTTCCTATCTGCTCGGGCACATGAAAAATGAAGACATTTCCTGAGGAGGCTGATGGAACCAATGTGCTCATGTCTGAACGTTTTTGCAGAAAGAATTAAAGGACAGTAAAAAAAACTTCTGAATACTCTCTAGTCTTTGGATATTCTGACACTTCTACCTCATTGCTTATTTTTAAAAGAACCCAAATTGGGCTTGGCCTAAACAAGGGAGTCACCTGTGATTTTGACAACACCTTAAACAATACACTCCCATGGTTTTATACTTTTTCACAGATCTGTTTCTTTAAAAAATGTATATATATAATTTTTTTAAATTATAAAGTTTCTATAAATTGCACCAGACTGTGCATATCATTCTGCAATTCAGCATGGTTATTCACTATGACTTCAAAATTTATCCATGTGGATGCATATAGATTGAGATTATTCCTTTTAACTACCGAATAGTAGTCCCTTTTATGAATATATTTTTCTATTTTAAAATTAATAAACATTTAGATTATTCCTTTTTCCTTTAGTAAAAACAATGCTGCATTGACATATCTCCTTGTGCACATGTCCAAGGATTTCCCTAGTGGGTCTGTCTACAAGGGAGGCTGTTGGTTTGTGAGTCCTGCACCCTCCTTACTGGCTATTGTAAAGTGTTCTTCAGCGTGGTTGTCTCCTAGAGTTCATACTTTTCCCTAGTAGTAAGTGAGGATTCCTCTTACCCACATCCTGTCTCTTGTGTGTATCCTCTGTGTTTGGGAGTTGTATGATTTTGATAGTAGTATAATTTATCAAACTATTGCCTTATGGCTCCTGGCCCGTGTGTGTGTGTGTGTGTGTGTGTGTGTGTGTGTGTGTGTGTGTGGTGTAGGGTGGTGTGCGTGTGTTTTGTCATGTTTAGAGGTTTTTGGTCACGTTTAGTTTTGGCAGTAAATGGTTACTGCAGCTTAACTTGCAAATATAGTTTTCAGGTTGTTCATTTTGTTTCACAACGATGACATTAAAAGAGAATAGTACTAATAGTCCAGAAATCTGGTAATCCTGCAGCAGGATTCTATCCAGACTGTGCAACACTTTGCCTGCCAGATATTAAGGGAGGCTAACGGTGAGGTTAAATTAAATTCAGAAACCTTCGATTGGGAAACCATGCTAAACACTGTATGTAGTAGCCAGATGTCTTCGTTGAAAGGCTTCTGCTCACTGCCCAGAGCCGGGTTGTCTAATGCAGCATTGATAACTGTATCAGGTCGAGGGCGAAGATTGATCTGGAGGGTTCAGTACTGATGCTCCTTTCTCCCTATCTTCCTTGTCCTACATCTTTTGAATAATGTTCACTTTCTCCTCATTATCAGGTCAAAGTTTCAGGAAAGTCCTAGATGTAACAAAGTTCAGGCGAAAAATTTTTGAAATGTTAAGCTTATGCAAGACATTAAACTTTGTCACGCCATCCCAGCCAAAAATAAACTAAAACTCCAAACCTGTCGCATAACCAGACGTGACATCTGCAGAGCCGGCCTGTAGAAATAAGCAATAAACTACACAGTGAACAAGGAACATAGCAGGTGTGGTCAATCAGGAAGAGCTTTTTGACACAAAATGATATTTTTACTTCTGGAACCATAAGAGGTATGTTCTTATTTTATGTGTTCAATCTTTTTTGTAAAACATTATTTAATAACAGTATAAGATCTAATAATGGTTTATTGCACTATCTGTGGGGGTGAGGGTAGGGCTTACTTTCTTTCACCATCTAAATGTCCCTAAAAGAATCTTTACCTCAACACGTGCATTCCTCCAAATTATGTGTGGAATTTCCTTTGAAGAGAACTCAAATACTTCAGAAAAGTTTGGATCCTACATAAGCAAAGTCATTTTGATTTTCAATTTTCATGATCTTTAGAAGGTGGTAATGTCTTTAAACCCTTTTGGCTAGAGGTGGATTTTTTAATAAGAACGTGAAGAAAACAAGTCTTGACTCAAAGCACGTGGAAAGACATCCGTAGTTTTCAAAGCCTTCTTAGACCATTAGGGTAAAGTCTTCGTAATCCTATTCTCTCCTCAGCAAACTCTAAGGCACTCATGGTTACAATTTGTGTGGCACATCTCATTTCTGTATGACATTTTGGTTACTTAATTATTGGAACTCACCATTCCATAAATCTGCGCTTGCCATTTGCCTTCTGACTCCAATTCCTGCCTCGTGCCTTCCTGCAACTCCAGCTCTCAGGTGAGATGGGTCAGCTCAGACCTGAGGAGGGAGTGACGGCTGCTTGAGATGATGGAGATGTTGGATTCAGAGCAGCTGCTTGGGAAGCAGGCAGTTGTTCTGAGCAAGAAGGCTCAGTGCTTCAAGGCCGTTACTCTCAGCCCAGGAATAAAATTCTACGGGACACAGTTTAATTGCTTCAAGATTCAATTCATAACCCTTTTTCCTGCATCCTGTCATTATTAGGCCATTATTTTTTTGTCCCTTTTATTACATTCCAACAGATCCAGGCAAATATTTGCAAATATTTTTAGAGATGAAGCTACATGTGACTCTTCACTCAAGTGCTGAGTGACTACTGTCATAGGCTACAACCAGTAAGCAGTGAAGCCTAGGCAAAGGTCCAGATACGAAGGGTAATAATTAGTATATTCATCTCTCTTGTTTGTAGTTCCCACAGATACTAAGTGGTTAATTTATTAGCTTAAGAAAGATACTTCACTGTATCATAATTGTCAAGGAGTGAAAATATTGCCTAAAAGCATTGGCCGAGCTGTGCCTCTGCTGTGAAATCTTTTATGTAGGAAACGTTAACGTGTCATCATATGCCGATAGGAACCAAGGCCTTTGAGGAAGGCATAAGAAATTAAAGACCAAAATCATTTAATTTGAGAATAGATGCATTAACAAGATCAAATACAAGTTACTTGTCTTTTGTTTCAGATACTACCCTGAGAAAATTTTCCTCAGCACATATTGACTATATTTTGAAGGAAAAGGAGCATAATATAACCTTTGAGTCCTGAGAAGAGCAATTGCAATCAATGGACTTAATGTCTTAAATGGCTTTTATTATCATCATTGGTGGTATATAGAAAAAGGTTAATAAAGCCTCTTTCACAGCTGGAACTTACAAATTAATCCTGTTCAGCAGCATTCTCTCTCTGTGCTCACTAATCAGCTCATGCAGCTGGTGGCTGACGTTCATCTCTTCCTAATTAGAGGAGCACGTGCTGCAGAGCCATCATTCTGAATGAGAGCAATGGTGTTTACTCTGTTTCCCTCACCCTTCCTGCTTCATTCACCATTAACCAACCCGTGACAATGACACAGCTTGTCACACAGAGTATGAGGAGATGGAATCACAACATTTGGAGGTAGATTGCTTGGATTTGAGTCTAGGCCTTCAACTAGCTGTGTGACCTCAGGCACGTTACCTAATCTCTCTGAGCCTCGGATTCTCCATCTGTAAACAGTCGTTCCAGTTGCTTCCTAAGTTCTGATGATTAAATGAGATAATACATGGAAAAGCACTACGCAAATACCTTTTTACATTTTTAATTGTTGAAAATTTCAAACCTATTCTAAGGTTGAGAGAAGACAGTTGTACCCTCATGTGCCCATCACCCAGCTTCAACAATCATCCCTTCACGGTCAGTGATGTTCATCTATACTCCAACCAGTACTCTCTCTTGCCCCCAAAGGAATCTTATACAGCAAGTTCCAGATGTCATATCATCCCCATGCTTACATATTTTAGTGTGTATCTCTAAAAGGTAAAGTCTCTTTTTTAAAAGCCTAACTATAAAGCCATTATGCTACTTAAAAATTTTAACACATACCTAGTCAGTGGCCATTTCCCAGTTGTCTCATAAAATCTTTTTAGAATTATTTTGTTTGACTCAGGATTTAAATAAGGTCTACACATAGCATTTGACTGACCTGTCTCTTTAGTCTGATCTATAACTGCACTGTTCAACGTGGCAGCTACTAGCCACATGTATCCATTTAAATTTAAACACAAATTAATTCAAATTAAATAAAATTAAAAATTCAGTTCCTCCGTTACAACAGCCACATTTCAAGTGCCAAATAGTCGCATGGATAGTGCAGATACGGAACATTTCCACGATTGCACAAAGTGTTATAGGACAGTGCTGATCTACAAGTCTCTCTTCCCTCTGTTTCATCCATTTTGATTGTCAAAAAAAACCCAAGTCATTTATGTCATGGAATTTCCCACATTCTGGAGTTTTCTGATTGAACCCCATGGTGCCATTTAACATGTTCCTTGGCCCTCTGTATATAATTGATGGTTACAGCTAGAGGCTGAAAAGCTGTTTGTCTGTTTCATGAGCTCAAGTCCTACCATGTGACCTTAAGCAGGTAACTTGACCCCTCTAAACGTCCATTCCCTCACATATAAAACAGGAATAGTAACAGTACCTACACCACTGGGTTGTTATGAATGTTAAAGGAGATAATTAATCTGAAGTGCTTGGCCTGGTGCATGGCTCATGGCATGGATTAAGTATACATTAGTTATTATTTGCATTATTATACTTGTTATTAGGCACTGACTCTCAAATCTTAGTCCATGCATTGGCTGTGTCAAAATCCTCCACAGACATAAACAAAAGCTTTCCAGAGATTCTAATTCAGCGGGCTGTAATGCAGTCTCATTATATTTGTTAAAATAAATCTATCAAATCTTTGTCTAGGATTTACTTTTATTAATTGATTTGCATTCAAGTGATTAGGATGATTACAATAATTATCCAGTGAACTCTTAGAATTTTACTAAGATTCCTCTCTTTGGGTATGCTTGGAAAATCTGTCCCTAAATCAATATTGCAAAGTATATACAAAATATTCACCACAGCACCTTTACAATTAAATATTCATTCCATTTTTATTATTATAGCTTAGCCTAGAGAATTAAGTAAACATGTGTTACTTCACTCCTACACACCGTTTAAACGCAGCTAACAGGCTTTCAGAATAAACCAGCCCGCCCCCAGCGGTATCAGGAGTTAGGTTCCGCATATGCTGTCGCCAGGCTGCAGCCGCCTGAGGGGACTCGCCCGGGGCCCCGCCCTCAGAGCTCACACCCGCCGTGCGCTCGCGCCCCAGGGGCCGCCCCCCGACGCTCCAGTGCGACTCTGCGTGCACAGGCCAGAGGCTCAGAACCAGCGCCGGGCTGCCCTGCTCGGCCTCCTGGGCGCAGCGGCGTTTGCCCGTGCACTTGCCCTCGCATCGCGCGCTCCGGGGCCGGGCTCCGGGCGGTTCTCGCCGCTGCAGTTCCACCGGGACTTCCGCGCTTCGGCGGCCTGTCTGACGAGCCGCCGCGCCCAGAGAGGTTCAGGTTGGAGCGACACTTGCCAGAGGGCAGCGGTCACGCCAGATCTTTGGCTTCCATTCCGTTTTCGCGCGCTTCTCCCACTTTGCAAGGTGAGTTAAGCTCATTTGTGGATGTGTTAGCACAGGATGCGGGAATCCTGTGAAGCGAGTCAATTCGGAGCCCGACGTGAACCAGGTGGGGTGGCGGCAGAAGCGCTCACAGGGTGGAGGCCCGTAGTAAGGACGCCAGTCCTCACGGGACTCTCGGGCCTGAACGGCAGAGGACGGTGTGTGTCTGTGGGGACAGACGGGCAGCGTGTGGCGGGGTGTGTGTGAGAGACGCGAGTGAGTGGTGGGAGGCGCCTCCGTGCCGTGGGCGTGGCTGCGAGGCTGTGACAGGTGCGTGGCTGTGCTGGGGTGACGGGGATTTGGTTGCGTGTCCTTCACCTGTGCGGGTGTGATGGCTGTGGCTCTGTGGCGTCACTGTCTGGTGGCTCTGGGCTCCCTGGCTCTTCCTCCTCTTCTCTCCTCACAGCCAATGGGCTGCAAGAGGAAAGTAGGATATTGAGCCCTAAAGGAAGATTTCCAGCCAGGGGGCACCGAGGTTAGTTTGGGAAAGCCTGGAAAGTTCTCTACTTGGGAGCTCTGAGGGGCAGCTACTGTCTCAGAGCCTCGGGGTTCCCAGAGCTCGGACCCCAGGAACGTGCTGTAAACCTATACCCGTAGTCCAGGCTCTGTCGTCTTTTCCATCTGTTTATGTGTATGAGCAGGGCGGGTGTGGACCTGGAGAGTGTCGTGTAAGGGAGTCATTCTGTGCCCCAAGAACAGCCTGGTGCCTGGTGACTTCCTCCTCAGTCCTGCCATCCCCCAAAGAAGAACCTTGGGGAGGGGAAAGAATTGTTTTCATGCAAAAATCAACATTGAGGATAGTTGTTTCTTTCTTTCATAAATTCACTGATTTTAAATTATTGATATAAGAAAAATTTAACAAAACTTTGCAATAATATCTGATTTTTAGTTGTCTTCCCAAAAAGATTTCCAAATACTGATTGAAATACAAGAAAATAAGGAATCGTTTTATTTACCCACATGCCTTTTGTTGCTGCTTCAGGGCACTGAGAGTCTTACTGATGTTCTCACTTTATGAGACGCTTGATCACATCAGCTTCTTTGCGTAGGTTGTGATTCACAAATGTCTCTTTGTTTCTGCTGCATTTCGGCGGGAGGGAAATTTCCTCCTCCTCTTTTCTAGAAACTCTTGATGTATGAATTAAAAATGCATTCTCAAGCAAAAGATCTAATTTTGCCCATTATTTTTGTGAGCATTATCAGAGCAGGGCTGATAAGCACAATTTTACTCTAGGCAGGAGAATCGTTTCTTTTATAATACCCAATTTGGGGACATGCAATGTTCTTCAATAAAAATAGCTAACATATTTATATTTATATGGGATTACAACATATTACTAAGTTTTAATGTAGATCATATTTCTCCAACATATTCATGCTAAGTAAGTGATCTTCGTACTCTTGCCTTTACTGATGAAAAACCCAAGACACTAAAATGTCATGAACTCTAAGAGCAGTTACATTTAGAAAATCTGAGAACAGAATCTATGTCTTAAGTTTCAACTGGATACCATTCCCCGGTTATGAGTGTGTACTTTACACTGGGACCAGTATCATCCTGATTAATAATCCTGTACATGCCATCACACAGCAGAACCAAATTAATTAACCTGTTCCCTGTTAGATTTTTGTGTTTCTAGTTTTTGGCTGTCAAAAACTCTGTATTGAAGATACTCGTACATGCATTTCTTTATCTCAATATTTTCTTAAGAAATGTCTAGAACTAGAATTTGGGGTAAAATAATCAGATTTTTAGTAAATGCTTATCATATGCCAGACCATGCCATCTTAGTATTTGGGGTGATAAAAAGACTCAAATGACACTGTTGATACTCTTATGTTCCTTCTGGTAGGTAAAGTAAACCCTGAATAGGAATAGATGCATTGAAGGCCACTAGGGAGATTCAGATAATGTGACTTGGTGTTTGATAAGGCAGTGATGTCATTCTGACTGCAGCCACCACTGTCGGGTTGCGATCAAACTATGATGACCTATGAGAGCACCATGATGGTAAGGAATTTATGTTGTAAATTTTTACCTTACTTTTTCAGTTGAGATATATACATGATCATAAAATTCCCCCCCCTTTTTTTTTTTGGTGAGGTAGTTTGGCCCTGTGCTAACACCTGTGGCTAATCTTCCTCTTTTTGCTTGAGGAAGAGTGGCCCCGAGCTAACATCTGTGCCCGTCTTCCTCTGTTGTGTATGTGGGGTGCCACCACAGCATGGCATGATGAGTGGTGTAGGTCCGTGCCTGGGACCCAAACCTGTGAACCCGGGCCACCAAAGCAAAATGTGCTGAACTTGACCACTACGCCACTGGGCCAGCCCCAAATTCACCTTGTAAAAGTGTACTCAAAAGAAAACTTTTTACTATATTCACAAGGTTGTACAAATCAGTACCACTATCTAATTCCAAAATATTTGATCACCTTAGTAAGAAACCCTGTCCTTGTCAGCTGTCACTTCCTATCCCTCGTCCTCCCATACTCTGGAAACCACTAACACGTCGTCTGTCTCCATGGATTTGCTGAGTCTTGAAATTCAGTCTACATGGAATCATGCAGTATGTGTCCTTTTATGTCTAGCTCCTTTCACTTAGCCTGAGGTTTTCAAAGTTCGTCCATGTGGTAGATAAGCACATCATTCTTTTACTTTATTTTGGAAAGTATACACGGCATTACATTTGCTATTTTAACCACTTTTCAGTGTACAGTTCTGTGACAGTAAGTACATTCACACTGTTGTACAACCATCAGCACCACCCACTTCCAGGACTTTTTCATCTTCGACTGAAACTCTGTCCCATTAAACACTAACTCCCCATTCCCCTCTCCTCCCAGTCCTGGCAACCACTGTTCTCCTTTCTGTGTCTATGAATTTGACTTCTCTAGGACCCTCATAGTAGAGCAATCGTGCAAAATTTATACTTTCGTGACTAGCTCATTTTACTTAGTGCAGTGTCCTCAAGGTCATCCATGAGGAGTCGGTATCAAAATAGCCTTATTTTTCTGGCTGCGTAATATTCCCTTATATCCATAAATGGCATTTTCTTCATCCATCTGTTGATGGACATTTGTATTGCTTCCACTTTTTGGCTGTGACAAATGTGAACATTTGTGTACTAGTTTTTGTGTGAATGCATATTTCCATTCTCTTCAGTATATACCTAAGGGCAGAAGTGCTGGGTCACATGGTAACTCCTACTTTACATTTTTTATTCTGATGATGATGGTTGCTGAGTGAGACTGATGGGATAAGATAATTGAGCAGCTTTCTGGAGGACGTGGCTAACAGGATGGGAACGGGTTCCATGAAGAGAACTTGCAAAAGGATGTAGCCCCGAGACCAGCAACAATACATATTAGCTATACTCAGGGACTTCAGCCATCTGTCTAGACAGTAATCCAGCAATGAGCATGCCTAGAAACCTGAGAGGAGATTGTGTCACTGGTAACTGAAGGAAACAAAAACCATTTAATAAAACAACCCAAATTTAGTACATTTCCCCAAGACCAACTAAACTCTGTTTAGAAGAATGAACTTTCCACATTTTGGAAAACAGCTTCCACTTAACACACAACAAATCTTCACATGCATAGATATTTTAACAAATGAACATTCAATCAGCAAGTTAAGATATACTCAACAAACAAAATCCCCCATCAGGGGCAAAAGATAAGCACTGTCAACATGTAAATGTAAAACTTTCTAGATTTTTTCTGTCTATTGAAGTCTGATGATTTTTCAGTCGTTTGATATTGAGATACACATATGTTCTTCAAATGGTATCATATTGTACCTATAGTTTTATAACCTGATTTTTCTACTGACAGTGTTTCCGGAATGCTTTCCATGTTCACGATATTTTTCCTGACTTCACGTTTATTACGTGGATATGTTGTAATGTGTTTAATCACAGTCAGTTTTTCTGGAATTGGAATACTGAATATTTCCTGACCAGTTCTATGTCTTTTCTAACCTCTTCAACCTCACCTGACCCCAAGGCCATGAGGTTAGGTGTGCCTGGATGGCGTGGCTCCTTTTCAGTCCTGGAAGGTGTGAATGGAGGGAGGAGGACCTGTTCAGGGCTGGGCTGAGCAGCCTAGTCTCAGGTGCAGAGCAGCTTCCCCAAAGTGGAGGTCTGGCCAGAAAACTGTCTGCTGAAGTGTTTGGGTTTCCTGGGCATTAGGGGAAGAGTTTGGGTTTATCTACAGTCCTTCTAACTTTTTCATATTGTTATGTTTGTACAGTTAGAGGTATTATGCAAAATGGAATGGAGGAGCCAAATGTTACTTCCTCTCATGGTAACCCTAAATTATGCTTGCTCTCATGGTCTCTTTTTCCTTTCCCAGCTCTGGATTCTCTTTGTTCTTTCCCAGTAGAGGAATCCCAAGGAGGACTGATCCGTTTTGGCAGGTGCACAACCATGGTATGTGTAAGTTAGTGTTTCCTTCTCATTGAAATAGTGGGACGTAAATGTTTTCATTAATTGTTCTGAAGCTTCCTACCCAAAAGAACCCCATGTTATTATGTGCTTCCCAGTTCCTCCCATTCCAGTGAACTGAACAATGGTTCCAAATAACCTAGTCCTCCTTATGTGGCCGAGTCTCTTCTAGCCAGTGTTTATGTATTCACTGACCAGATTATTCTCTCCTATATGTTCAACTTAGTAATATTAAGAGCTATAATGGAGGAATGAAGAAATTAAGTCCTGTCAAGAAATGATTTGAGCTTCCCGTGTCAGGACTGTAGTTGCATGAGAGATGGAGATCCCATTTGGCCAAGCAGGGAAAGACTCTGACATTCTCACAGACGTGAGTTTTCTAGATACACGTGATAAAGCCCAGCAATGAACGATCTCTGGAGGCTGAGATCCAATGCTCTGTGAGGTTTTTGGAATTGAATAGCAATATGATTTAAGACTTGAAAATATATGGCTCATGGTCCTTGGTAAGGGATTCCTGAATGATAAATATGACTATTTTATTGCTGACTAGGATGCGATGAATTTTAATGACTTGGATATAATTCTGGATCATCCTACATTAGTATCCTCTAACTCATGAACCACAGAAGTACTAAGTCGGATTGCTAGTGGCCATAAGAGAGAGTAAAATCATGTCTTAAATTAACAGAGAGCAAGAGCAGAAAAGACCTTAGATATGTTGTCCAACTTAATGTATAAAATCATAATCATCTAAACATGATTAATTCTATTATACCATAAGTTAGAGTGCTATGCAGCCATTCAAAATATTTGTCAAAATAATGAAACTACATATGATAGAATTTAACAAAGAATTTGAGTATTTAAGATATTCTTTTGTTTCTTTTTAAATGCTGTTTTTCTATCTGTTATGACAAACTCTAAGTTTCAATTGGAGAATTTTATCCTTTTACATTTAATGTAATTATTGACAGTTAGATTTAGGTCATCCATTTTACTATATGTTTTCTTTTTTTCCGTTTGGCTTTTGTTCCCCTTTCTCTTTTTTTCTTCTTTGGGGTTAATAATATTTATTTAAAATTCCATTTTAACTTGCTTTTTCTATATGTGCCTATTTTTAGTGGTCAGTGTCTGTATTTAAATATATATATATGTATATATATGTATTTATATATATATATAATTATTTTATTGGGTCATATTGGCTTTCAACCTTGTATACATTTCAAGTGTCTATCATTATATTTCAGTTTCTCTTTAGACTGCATTGTGTTCATCACCAATAATTCAGTTTTTATCCATCACCATACATATGTGGCTTTACCATTTCATCCTCCCTCATCCCTTTTTCCTCTGGTAACCACTAATCTATTCTCATTTATGTGTTTGCTTATATTCCACATAGGAGTGAAATCATACAGTATTTCTTTCTCTGTCTGACTTATTTTGCTCAAGATCCATCCATGTTGTCTCACATGGGATGAGTTTGTCTGTTTTTATGGGTGATTAGTATTCCATTGTATATATATACAACACCTTCTTATCCATTTGTCTCTTGATGGGCACCTAGGTTGCTTCCACATCTTGCCTATTGTGAATAATGCTGTGGTGAGCATACGGGTGCATATATCTTTTTGAATTAGTGATTTCATGTTCTTTTGATAAATACCCAGTAGCAGAATGGCTGGATCATACAGTATTTCCGTTTTTAAGTTTTTGAGAAATTTGCATACTGTTTTCCATAGTGGTCACACCGGTTTGCATTCCCACCACCAGTTTATGAGCATTCCCTTTACTCCACATCCTCTCCAACGTTTGTTATTTTTTGTCTTGGTAATTATAGCCATTTGACTGGTCTGAGGTGATATCTCATTGTCGTTTTGATTTGCATTTCCCTGATGATTAGTGATGTCGAACATCTTTTCGTGTGCCTGTTGGCCATCTGGATATCGTCTTTGAAAAATGTCTGTTCGTATCCTCTGCCCATTTTTTTATTGGATTATTCTTTTTTCTTGTTAATGAGTTGTATGAGCTCTTTATATATTTTGGAAAGTAACGCCTTGTCAGATGTATGATTTGCAAATGTTTTCTTCCCATTGGTAGTTTGTCTTTTCGTTTTGCTGATGGTTTCCTTTGCATTGCAGAAGCTCTTTAGTCTGATGTAATCCCATTTCTTTATTTTGTCTTTTGATTCCCTTGCCTGTAGAGACATGGTATTCAGAAAGATACTACTAAGACCTACGTCAAATCTGTACTGCCTATATGTTCTTCTAAGAGTTTTATGGTTTCAGGTCTTACATTCAAGTCTTTAATCAATTTAGAGTTAATTTTTGTGTATCATGTGAGACAATGGTCTACATTCATTCTTTTGCATGTGGCTGTCCAATTTTCCCAACACTATTAATTGAAGAGATTTTCCTTTCTTCATTGTGTGTTCTTGCCTCCTTTGTTGAAGATTAGCTGTCCCTTGATGTGTGGTTTTACTTCTGGGCTTTCAATTCTGTTCCATTGATCTGTATATCCAGGTTTTTTATGCCAGTACCATGCTGTTTTGACTACTACAGCTTTGTAGTATATTTTGAGTTCAGGGAGCATGATACATCCAAATATTGTTTCTTTTTTCCCCCCTCAGAATTGCTTTGGCTATTCAGTGTCATTTGTTTTTCCATATAAATTTTAAGATTCTTTTTTCTCTTTTCATGAAGAATGTCATTGGTATTCCATTCGGGTTTGCATTAAGTCTGTAGGTTGATCTGTAGATCAATCTGTAGATTGATTTAGGTAATATGGACATTTTAACTGTGTTTATTCTTCCAATGCGTGGGAATGGAATATCTTTCCATTTCTTTGTCTTCTTTGAGTTATTTCATTAATGTCATAGTTTTTGGAGTATATGGCATTCACCTCCTTGGTTAAATTTATTCCAAGTATTTTATTCTTTTTTGTTGCAGTTGTAAATGGGATTATAGTCTTGACTTCTCTTTCTGGTGGTCCATTACTAGTGTATAGGAATGCAACTGATTTTGTGTGTGTGAGGAAGACTGGCCTTGAGATAACGTATTTTGCCAATCTTCCTCTTTTATTTTCTCCCCAAAGCCCCAGTACATAGTTGTATATCCTAGTTGTAAATAGTTCTAGTTCTTCTATTTGGGATGCCACCACAGCATGGCCTGATGAGCGGTGTGTAGGTCCACGCCCAGGATCCCAACTGGCAAACTGCCGGCCCCCATTATGGAGTGAAATGCAAACGATTTTTGAATGTTGATTCTGTACTCTGCAGCTTTACTGTATTCGTTGATTATTTCGAATAGTTTTTTGTTGGATTCTTTACAGTTTTCTGTATATAGAATCATGTCAACCACAAATAGTGACAGTTTTAATTCTTCCTTTCCTTTTTGGATACCTATTATTTCTTTTTCTTGCCTTACTTGTTTGGCTAAAATTCCCAGTACTATGTTGAAGAAGAGTGGCAAGAGTGGGCACCCTTGTCTTGTTCCTGTTCTCAGAGGAATGGCTTTCACTTTTTGACCATTGTGTGTGATGTTGGCGGTGGGTTGGTCATATATGGCCTTTGTAATGTTGAGGTACTTTCCCTCTATACCCATTTTATTGAGAGTTTTTATCATAAATGGATATTGGAAAAGAAATTGAACTGAATCCTCTAAAAAGTAATGTAAACTTCAGATCAATAAGAAAGTTTATGAAATCTATAAAAATCTTTTTCATTCTCATATTTCAATAGTGAAGAAAGAATAAAGTGGAAAACAGTATCATTTGCAATCTCAATAGAAACATCAGACACTTGGGAATCATATTTATGTGGACCCTAACTAAATTTATAA
>NW_025793843.1:0-1427 GCF_021613505.1 Equus quagga | reverse complement strand
AGTGTTCTCATGGAGTGTGGGGGAGGCCACGCGGTGTTTGCTCGGACTCAGTTAGGGGACCATTTTAGCCAAACGACTGGCTAAACTGATCTGCCCCCTAGAGAACTGAATGGCAATCAGTGCAGACAAATGGATTGTCCCAGTTGCACTGAAAATAGGATATAAAATGAATGGTTTTCCATGTCCCCCCTCAGTCCTTCGTATTTGAGTGGCTACTCCTGCAGGAGCATGTGTTAATCCTCTTGTCTCTTCGGGAGGCAGGTATCTGACTCAGACTTTGAGAAACTAGGAAAGGACCTGAGTTTTTCCAGTAGAAGAAGCTCCTTTCACTTCTTCAGGGAATATGTACTGGCTGCCATGTGCCAGGCTCTGTCTAATTGTGAGCAACACAGTCCCTCCCCCTCGAGAGGAGCTCTGGTGCTCGGCCAGTAAGTGGGCTCACTCATCCCAAAGCTCAGCCCTCACTGCCTTTCCATCCTTACATTACTACCGCATGTTCTCAGGGCTCTGTGCTGTGTTCTTTGCTGGTTGTTATGGGACTCCTTGATCCTTGAACATTGCCTAGGAGGCCCAGTGATGGCAGCCATTCAGAGGCCATTAAGGAAAAGCAATCAAAGAACAGCTCACTCAGCCACAGACAGTGAGATGCAGCTTCAAGAGAGGGGCTGTAAAGGAGCTAGTTGAAGAATTGCTATTTCTTCTGGGAGTCTGGGCTCCTCCTCAGATGAGGGAGCCAGCTCTGCAGGGATGGGACCACAGGGATTTGTGGTGATCTCTGTCTCTTTCCTTTCAGTATTCAAGGAGAAGCCTAAACATCCCCCCAGCAGAGCACAGTCCCAGAAGCCTGCCTTGACGTCCTCTGATGCTTTATCCGCCATCATCCGGCTCTTCAAAAACCTCAACTTTGTGCTGCTTTTCATCTCCTATGGTAAGTTGCAGGTGTCTGGGAGTGTCCTTGAACAGGGAATGTGGGACAAGAGGCCTGATGTGTCTGTGCGTCTTACTCTTTCCAAATCCAAAATGCATATGTAACGTCATTGTTTGGGGTCAACCAGAAGAGCCAGCAGTGCCTCAGGGCCTTTGCATGTTCTTAAAGTTCACCTAGAATACCATTCTTTCCCATGTCATTTTGTCTGACAAATGCCTGCTGATCCATCAAGTCTCATCTCAGTGTCACTGCTGTAAAGCAGTATTAGGTGACCTTTCCTCTTTTATTGTGCTGTTCCCGGTATGTCTTAACACTTAGAATTTCTTAAAAAAGTGTTTCCAGCTCTGTCTTCCAACTAGACTTTGAACTCCCTGAGAGCAGAGGTTTACATCTTTTCATCATTGTAGTTCCTCAGCAGTGCCCAGCCTGGTGTGGATACTCCACCAGTCATAGAATGAGTGAGGGATTGAATGCATACATGAGTCTTGCCACATGAACC
>NW_025793842.1:0-6545 GCF_021613505.1 Equus quagga | reverse complement strand
GATAAGGTGGAGGTGGGGTGAGGGTGATAGTTTCTTATGAAACACATTCTTGTGGGAAGAAGCAGACAATACAGAATAAACATGTAAGTAAAATAACATGATGAGAAGAGAGGCCACTTTAGATGGGGTATTCAAGAAAGGCTGAGGGAGGGGACCTTTGAGGTGAGACCTATATGATAAGAATTAGCCAAACTTAGCAGGTGGGAGAGAGGGCTTACCAGACAGAGGGACAAGTAAGTCAAAGAACCCAAGCTTGTAAGTTTGCCATGTGTCTGAGGCACTGAAGGAAGAAGGCCCCCATAGCTGGAACATTTTGGGCAGTGGAGAGAGGTAGATGGCGCCAGGTCCTGTGGGGCCTTGTGGGCCATGATGAAATGTTTGTATGTTATTCTATTGGTGAAGGGAAGCCTATGGAAGATTTTAAGCAAGGGAGTGAAAATGGATTCACTAATTCCTTCCAACAAGATTTTCCTTTCTATTTCACTATGAAAGTAGAAGCAGCCAGAAGAAACTTTGCACTGACTCCTGTCAGCCTGTCTACCCACCCACTTGTCTGTGCCCATTTCCCTCATCTTCTAGCTTGCAATAAGTTGAACAGCCGTCTTCCACTCTGACAGTCTCCCCACCGGTGCACTGGATCCTACCCCTTCCTGCATACTCTTCTCTCTCTTGCATCATCATTTCCCCTGTTCAATTAAACCAGTCACATCAGCAAATAGGTCTTAATTTCTCCCTTCTTGGATACCTAATAGATACTGCGAACTAAAAATGTCTGATACTAAATTCATGATCTTCCCCTCAAATCCACAGTTTTCCCCTGCTCAATCCACAGTTCTCTACATCTTAATTGATGGCAAGTCCAACCTTCTGGTTACCCAGGCCACAAACGATGGAGTCCTGTTGCTTAACTTCTTTCTCTCCAAGTTCACCTTCAAAGCACCTGAGAATTCTGTTGTGGCTACCTTGAGAATATTCCAGAATATGACCAGTTATCACAACTTCTGCTATCCATCTGATCTCAAACAGCATCATCTCTCTCTGAACTCACCTCCATGTTTCCATCTTTGCCCACCCCCACTGCCAGTCTATTCTCACCACACCAGTTTGAATGATCCTTTAACAATGAAAGTTAGGTCATGTTAATCCTCTCTCAAGATGCCCAGGACCACCCATCCCAATTTTTCTCAGAATAAACCCACAGTCTCACTGTCGCCCGAGCCTCACCATAACCCTGCCCCTTGTTACCCCCTGGCCTTACCTCCACTCTCCCTTTTGTTCTCTCCACTCCAGCCACATCAGGTCTCTTGGCACTTTCTTGAATACTAGTCAGTCTCCTTCTCTTTTTGCTGAGGAAGATTCACCCTGAACTAACATCTGTTGCCAATCTTCCTCTTTTTTTATATGAGCCACCGCCAAACATGGCCACTGACAGATGACTGGTGTGGTTCCACATGTAGGAACCGAACCCAGGCTGCTGAAGTGGAGCATGCTGAACTTTAACCACTAGGCCATCAGGGCTGGCCCGACAGGCTCCCTCTTAATTAAAGGATTTGCACTGGCTATTCTCTGCCTGTTAGGCCCTTACCTGAGATAGCCATAATTTTTTTCTTCCATTTAATTCTGGTATCTACTCAGATGTCACCTTCTCACAACTCAGTACAAAATAGCAACTCTCTTGTCTGCCACTTCTGTTTTTTTACTCTTCTTTTTCTTTTAAAAAATTATAACTTTCAGACATATTATCTATGTATTTATTTGTGTATATATTATCTGTCTCCTCCCACTAGAGTGTCACCTGTATGAGGTTAAAGACATAGTTTTTGTTTACTCCTTATTCCATGCACTTAGAAAGACTCTTGGGGTATGGTAAACATTCAATTAAAAATTTTGCTTATTCAATCACTCAATAAATTTGTATTGATGTAATTTCTGGAAAGATACATAGAATACACCTAGTTTCCTTTGGAGAGGAGGACTGAGTTAGAAAATAGACCTACCCTTGGTGGTGGCACCTGTGACCCCAGCCCACTTGAAGTGGCGATGATGCCTGCAAACCCAGAACCCCCAGTAGTGGTGGTGCCAGCACCCCTAGAAAACCCAGGAACAGCAGTAGAGGCAGCACGAGTGACTCCAGCCCCCCCTAGTCACAGTGGCACATGAATCTGCAAAGAGCCAGGTAGAAATGGCAGTGGAGCCTGTGACTCCAGTCCCCTCCAGCTAGAGCAGTGCCTGAACCCTGGCCCCTCACCTGTGGCAGTAGCACCTCTGGACCCAACAACTTCAGATGTGGCAGAAGTGCCCATGTCCCCAGCTCCTGCCTCATTCTCTCCCTGCCCCCATTGCAGGGGAGAACCCACAAACCAGGTAACACTGGAAGCAGCAGAGGGACACGCCAGCCTGGGGACCTTGGTGGTGATGCCTGCTACTGCTAAGACACCAGCAGCAGCAAGCCACCAGCAACATCGGAGGCACAAGCAGCACAACAAGGGCACCAAGGACACTGCTAACAGAGGCAGTGGAGGGTGAAAGTACCGGTTCTCAAATACAACCAGAAGCAGCTCAGAATCAAAGTGAACAAAGCATTACCTGAATAAGCAAGATACTCACTATTACAAATGCACCAGCAGAAGAAAAACTCCTCAAGCACCATGAAAAATTATGGTGACATGTTATTACAAAAAGAAAATGACAATTCTCCAAAAAGCAAACTTGAAGTTATGGAAGATTGTAATTTAACCAACAGAGAATTCTGAATAGCTGTCATAAAGAAACTCAATGAACTAGAAGAAAACTCAGAAAGACAGTTCAATGAACTCAGAAATAAAATTAATAAACAGAAGGAGTACTTCATCAAAGAGATTGAAATTCTAAAAAAGAACCAAGCAGAAATTCTGGAGTGGAAGAACTCAAAAAATGAGATGAAAAAGACAGTAGACAACACTGGAAATAGAGCAGACCATGTGGAAGGGAAAATTAGAGACATTGAAAATAGAACTTAGAAATGATGCAGGTAGAAGAGGAGAGAGAACTAAGATTTTTTAAAAGTGAAGAAATTCTATGAGAAATATCCAACTCTATTAGAAAAAGCAACATAAGGATAAGGGGTATCCCAGAAGGAGAAGAGAGGGAGAAGGGAGCAGAAAGCCTACTTAAAGAAATAATAGCTGAAGGGCCAGCCCCATGGCTGAGTGGTTGTGTTCACGCACTCTGCTTCAGCAACCTGGGGTTTCGCTGGTTCGGATCCTGGGCACGGACATTGTGCCACTCATTGGGCCACGCTGGGGCGACATCCCACATGCCACAGCTGGAAGGACCTACAACTAGAAATACACAACTATGTACCACGTGGCTTTGGAGAGAAAAAGGAAAAAAAGGAAAACCTTTGGAAAAAAAAAAGAAGTAATAGCTGAGAACTTCCCAAACCTAGGGAAAGAACTGGATATATAAGTATGTGAAGCTAATAGAACACTTAAATATCTCAACACAAAAGGACTGTCTCCAAGACATGTTATATTAAAACTATCAAAAGACAGGGACAAAGAAAGAATTTTAAAGACAGCCAAGGAAAAGACAGTAACCTACAGAGGAACCCCCATTAGGCTATCAGATTTCTCAGCAGAAACTCTACAGGCCAAGAAAGAGTGGAACAATATATTCAAAATATTGAAAGATAAAAACTGTCAGCTAAGAATACTCTATCCAGAAAAATTATCCTTCAGGTATAAAGAAGAAATAAAGACTTTCCCAGACAAATGAAAGCTGAAAGAGTTCACCACCACTAGACCTGCCTTACAAGAACTGTTGAAAGGAGCTTTACTACCAGAAATGAAAAGGCAAAGGTAAAACTTTGAGTAAGGTGATAAATAGAGAGAACCAGGTAATTTCAAAGCTATTACAGAATAGGGTGTTAAACACTTAATTGTAGCATAAAAGTTAAAGGAGAAAAAACCATTAAAAATAACTAAAGCTACTTCAATATGGTAATGAACTCACAACATAAAAAGAGATAATTTGAGACAACAAAAACATAAAAGGGGAGGAGGAAAACCTGTATAGGCAAATCAAGATATGATGTTATCAACAGATAAAAGACTATTTTATCTCTGAGACATTGTATACAACCTCATGGTAACCACAAAACAAAAATCTAGAGCAGACACACAAATACAAACAAAAGGAGAAACTGAGAAACACATCACAAAAAAACCACCAAACTAAAATGGCAAGCAGAAACATAAGGGAAAAGAAACAATGGAAATATAGAACAACCAGAACACAAAAGATAAAATAGCAGTAGTAAGTCCTCATATAACAATAATCACCCTAAATGTAAATAGATTGAATTCACAATCAAAAGGCAAAGAGTGGCTAGATGGATTAAAAAACAAGACCCAACAATATGCTGCCTCCAGGAGACCCATCTCAGCTCTAAAGACAAGCATAAACTCAAAATGAAGGAATGGAAGAAGATACTCCAAGCAAATTGCAACCAAAAGAAAGCAGGTGTAGCCATACTTATTTCAGACAAAATAGACTTGAAGCTAAAAAAGGTAACAAGAGACAAAGATGGACATTACATAGTGATAAAGGAGACTCCTTCAAGAAGATATAACGTTAATTAATATTTATGCACTCAATGGGAGAGCACCAAAATATATAAAACAACTATTGACAGAACTAAAGGGAGAAATTGAAAGCAATATAATAGTAGGGTTCTTTAATACCCCACTAGCATCAATGGATAGGTCATCCAGGTAGCGAGTCAACAAGGAAACATTGGCCTTAAATGACACATTGGACCAGATAGACTTAATAAATATATACAGAACATTGCATCCAAAAGGAACAGAATATGCATCCTTCTCAAGTGCACATGGAAAATTCTCAAGGATAAAACATATGTTGGGAGACAAAACAAGTCTCAATAAATTTTAAAAGATTGAAATAATACCAAGCCACAGTTTTTCTGACCACAACAGTATGAAACTAGAAATCAACTACAAGAAGAAAACTGAAAAAAACCACAAAAATGTGGAGACCAAACATCCTACTGAACAACTATTAGGTCAATGATGAAATCAAAGGAGAAATAAAAAAATACAGAGAGACAAGTGAAAATGAAAATAAGACATACCAAATTTATGGGATGCAGCAAAAGCAGTACTAAGAGGGTAGGTTACAGCAAAAAGGGACCTACCTCAAGAAACAAGAAAAATCTCAAATAAACAGTCTAACCTTACACCTAAAGGAAGTAGAAAAAGAAGAACAAGTCAAGTCCAAAATCAGCAGAAGGAAGGAAATAATAACAATCACAGGGGAAATAAACGAAATAGAGACTAAAAAAATCAGTGAAATTAAGAGTTGGTTCTCTGAAAATATAAACTAAACTGACAAACTTTTAGCTAGACTCACTAAGAAGAAAAGAAGACTCAAATACATAAAAACAGAAATAAGAGAAGCCGTAACTGATACCACAGAAATAGAAGTGATCATAAGAGACTACTACAAACGGCTATACACCAACAAATTAGAAAATCTAGAAGAAATGGATAAATTCTTAGACCATACAACCTTCTGTGACTGAACTATGAAAAAAATAGAAAATCTGAATAAACAGAACACCAGTAAGGAAACTGAAACGGTAATGAAAAACTTCACAAAAAATAAAAGTCCAGGACCAGATGGCTTCACTGGTAAATTCTACCAAACATTCATGGAAGATTTAATGCTTATCCTTCTCAAACTCTTCCAAAAAATTGAGGAGGAGGGAATGCTTCCTAACTCATTTTAAAGGCCAACATTACCCTGAAACCAAAACCAGACAGGGACACCACCAAAAAAGAATATTACAGGCCAGTATCTCTGATGAACATACATGCAAAAATTCTTACCAAAATATTAGCAAACTGAATACAACAATACATTAAAAGGATCATACAGCTCAATCAAGTGGGATTTATTCCAGGAATGCAGGGATGGTTCAAAATCTGCAGATCAATCAACATGAAAGACCACATTAATAAATTAAGGGATAAAAGTCCTTGATCATCTCAACAGATGCAGAGAAAACATTTGACAAGATTCAGCATCCATTTATGATAAAAAAAATTCTGAATAAAATGGGTACAGAAGGAAGTACCTCAACGTAATAAAGACCATATATGACAAACCCACAGCTAACATCATACCCAATGGTGAAAACTGAAAGATATCCTTTTAAGAAAAGGAACAAGACAAGGATGCCCACTCTCACCACTTTTATTCTTTTTTATTGCGATAACATTGGTTTATAACATTGTATAGGTTTCAGGTGTACAACATAATAATTTCACATCTGTATATACTACAGCGTGCTCACCACCAAAAGTGTAGTTTCCATTCATCACCATATAATTGACCCCCTTTGCCCATTTTGCCCCCACATCCTTCCCCTCTGATAATCACTAATCTGTTGTCTGCTTCTAAGAGTTTGTTTCTGTGTCGTTTGTTTTGTTTTGGTTAATCAGCTGTGGGCTAATATAGACAAATTTTTCATAGCTAAATTG
>NW_025793841.1:0-7206 GCF_021613505.1 Equus quagga | reverse complement strand
AAGCCTCCCATTTCCACATCCCACCCCTCAGACTCTGACTGAGTCATTGACTTAGCCTGTGTCACCTGCTCTATCTTAGGGGCTGAGGATAGAAACAGTATTCCGAGAACCTCATGGGTCCCTAAAAGGAAAGTGGAGGTTAGAAAGGAGAAAAGAAATGCTGGGACCCAATCACGAAGCGTCCACTGCATGGATGATGGTTATAATACAAAGGGACTTTTAAAAAATGTGTTTGGAGTTTATTTATATTCTGCTTACTCTCAAAAGAATGTGAGATAGAGAAAGCCAATAATGCTAGGCCCATGGATTACAAATAAAGCACGAGATTTGGTGAGCTCTTGGGGAACTAAGAATAGACTTAGTTGTCTGTGAGCCTCTGCTAAGTCCTAGTTTGAACATTTGTGAGTTAGAACTTCTGTTTATTTCTAGAACTGGAAGTCAAGGCAATCAATAGTGATGAAGCAGCTGCTTCAGGAGAAATGTCAAACTCTATGCTCTTTAAAAATGTTAACGTAAAGTTTTAAAATCTGTGAACTCTTTTCAACACCTTCACTTTTCTGAAATCCAAAATTACGAGTATAAAAAAAGAACACAGTGCAACTCAGTCAAATCCGTAGACGCTTACTGGCACAGCTGCCATTTGCACCAGAAAATGAAGCAGAACTGGCCGGATGCACAACTAGGTCTTTGCAGAGGCACCTGCAATCCACAGCCTGTGTCTGCACAGCTTCCCGGCACACGGTCCTCGGTGGTAAGCCGTGGTCATCAAGAGCCTGGCCTAGGTCCTCACCATCCTGCAAAGCTTAAATTCATTTCACACCTGCTTTTGAAACTGGAAATACTGCCAACTTATTTTCCCAGATGGATTTGGCAAAAATTCCAGCATACTGTACAAAATTATAGATCAGACTAAATCCAGTTCTCAAATTCATTGGACATCTGGAATCAGTAAAAAATGTGATATCTCCTTCAGAAAGGACCCTGATGCCCTCAAAGGACCAGGGCAGCACAGACTAGGAAGGAGAAGCTGTGCTCCCAGGATTGGCCGGCCCGGGGCCGTCTCCCCTCAGGAACATTCCTAGACAGGTAATGCTCTCCAAGCCCAAAACTATAACTACTTTGCTACTGTCTCTCAGAAAACCATTCCACAAGCTAACTGCCTTTGGTATGGAAACGTATTCCCGGGCTGAACTGCAAGGGTGATGTTGAAAACTCAGTGCGGTGCAATGTGTGTAGAAACAAGCTGCTCAGGAGGGGCAGGAAAGAGGCGGCCAAGGATTGTGCTTTACTAGTGGTGTGGGATGGTTGTTCAAGCAATTAACCTTTTGGGTTTTTTTCTTCGAGTTTTAGAAAAGACAATTTGGGCACTTTAAATAACCACGGCAGTGCTATGTTCACACTGTAAGTAGGAAGTACAAACAATGGAAACATAGACATTTCCCTGACCATTAATTCCAGTTTTCTCTTTCATGTTCTAGAAAGACTGTATAAGGTAGTGGTTAAGAGCTTGCGTCAAGACTTGACTGCCTGAATCCCAGCTCTGCCACTGGTTAACTAGGTGATCTTGGGTAGATTACAAGCTTTCCATGCCTGGGCTTCTTTATCTGTAACCTGGGGATCACTGTCTGTATCACAGGGCTGTTAAAAGACTTAGTGAATTAACATAGGTAGGCCATTTAAAGCAGTAAGCACCATTTACGCATTAGTTATAATTATTTGTGAGCTTTCACATACATTTACTGAAGGAAGTTTTATTGGAATCTCGAGATGACTAAATCAATATGTACTTCCATACTATGTTTTTGCAGACCAAAGTATCTGCTTTAAAAGGTCATTTATCTATCTCATTAAAAGACGAATAGCACTATTAGTTAAAAGTAATTTAGACTATTATATTAGAAGTAGTCTTTGTTCTGTGCAAACATCCCAAAATGTACATTATTTTAAGGTTCTACAATTTATTTAACAAATATTTATTGAGCTGCTACCCTGTGTAAGGCAATTGTTCTAGAATGGGGTTGATGGGTATGTGTGTGTATGTTTGTGCAAAATCCTTCCTTACATGGAGCTTTGTATCCTTTCAAGAGGACATGGACAGTAAAGAAACAAATAGATGATATTTCAGGTGGTGACAAGTTCTATGAAGAAATATAAAGCAGAGTCAGGGTAGAGAGTGATGGAGAGTGGCGCCCATAAGGAAGGTCTCTCTGATAAGGTCACACTTGAGAAATGACCTGAAGAAGTGAGTGAATGAGCCATGTAAATATTTGAGGGAAGGGGTTTCCAGGAAGAAGGTACAGCAAGTGCAAAGGCCCTGAGGTGGGAGAGTGCTTGTTATATGTAAGGAATGGCAATGTGGAATTCAAACCTAGGAAGTCTGTCTCCAGAACCTGCATTCCATAGTCCCACATTATCTTCTGCACTTTCCTCCATAAACTCTCTGCTTCAGACAGGAAGATTATGTGAAAAAATGGTCATCTGAGTTAAATATAAGTTATATAATCTTACATTTATGTGTTCCATTGACTTATACATGAATTCCAAAGAATCAGCATGAACAACAAATTTAACTTTTCCTTTTCAAAAGTAGCTCAGAGTAGGAAGCAAAATACATTAAATTCAGAGCAGCAACGAGGACATTCTGAAATGTTCCTTAGCCTAGAAAGACCCTTGGTGCAGGGTTTTTGTGAAAATTTTGCATGTCTAAGTCTTTTTCTGGGGCAAGTGCTGGGTCCCTGAACCCAGTAAAACTTGAGAATAACCACGTCAGTGAACAGTGTTTCAGAACTCAGAAATATTTTTGTTTTTTTTTAAAAAAATCACAAAGGAACAAAAATGTAACAGAAAAATAGACGTTTTTGATTATCTTAATTTGAAAATTGAAATATAAAGGAAAACAATTGCTTTTATTTATTCATTTTTAAGGTTTTGTGGATAGGGCACCATTTAGAAAATTACTAATTAGCAGAATCAAAGCTGAGGATTTAAGTCTGGAAGAGCTTATTTTGAGGGCAACTTGTAGACAGTAGCAGGTGACTTCACAGAAAAGCAGCCACCTGGCTAGAGCAAGATTTGGAGGAACACGCACAACTGAGTATTATAAGCTTTCTATTTCGGAGGCAGAGCCAGAAATTCTGGGTAAAGAGAATCTGAATCAGTGGTTCTAAACTAAGAAAGTGTGTTATTCTGGGTCTGCTGAGAATCAGCCTCCAAGATGGGATTAGAAGGCAAAGGATTTTATTAGGGGAAACATCTGTGTGAGAGAAAACGGGGAGAAAGGCAGACGAGCTGGGAGCCCGTCCAACTGCTGCGGGTCTGACTGAGGGAAGGAGCCAGGAGGAAGGCTGGGCAGCCGTCCCAGGGCGCCCACAGCCTGAGGGAGCTTCAGCGCGGCCGCCAGAGTCCCGGAGCTGGAGCAGGCCTGTCTCCAGGCCCGGCCCGTCGTGGTGCCCGGCGTCCCTGCAGCCCTCGCTCGTTGGCTGGGACCAGCCTCCCCGCAAGCCCGGCGATGGAGCTCAGCGCGGGGCCCTCCGTCAGTTGCGCCGCGGGTGACGGCGGAGAGGCGCGGTCTCGTGGCCACAGAGGAGGTAACTGGATCACCCGCGGAGCTGTCTCCGCGTCTCCCACCACCGCCAAGCCCAGCCCCTCCGCCAACTCGAGATGTCCTCACGCCGTGGGCCCTGCGGCCTCGGGGAGAAGCGCTGCCCAGCAGCCGACAGCTAGTGAGGGTGGGACACGCCTTTCACGTGTTCCGAGTTGGTACAAGGGTTTGAGACCATGGGAAAAAGAAAAATATCTCCTGTTTTGATGTTTATTTTATGAATGCATTGTTGGGAAAGATCTTTCATAAATGGCTTACTAAGGATTTGTTACAACGTTACTCAGTAGCTGATAAATTGCTGTGTCTTCATCTCTGATTTATTGTAAAAGTTCATGGGACAAAGTTTGGTAAACAGTTCCCGTGGTCATGTGAGCGTGATTCCAGGGACGTTTCAGGAAAAGACAGGTTTAGATGTCTGCTAGTGAAGGGTAGCTCAATAAAGAGGGTGCTGTGACTACACGGCCAGGAGCGTGGGAAGCACACCCACGCCACGCCACGCCCCGGCCACGCCCCCGGCCACGCCCCGCCCCGGCCACACCCCCTCCGCCCTCAGCTCTGCTCCTCGCTGACAGCTCCTCGCAGGCTCTTCAGTGAAGCACTTCCCACCTACTACGGTGCACACGGACGGTGTCTTTTTCCGGAATGAGATCTGACCTAGAATATAGCATTTGCTTATAAATAGGCGTCTCCCTCTGAACATGAGTACGCCAGTCCTGAAAATCCAGTGTTAAATGCCACAAACACAACCGGTCCTATTTGCCATTGTTTTGAAAGGGAAAAACTGTAACGGCTACCGGTCAATGCTTAAGCTTTTCCTAAAATGCAACACTACACAGTGAAAAGCCCAAATGTAATAAACAATGTTCATGTTAAAATGTAAATGTCTCAAATTGTGACTTTCGGATCACCAAAAAATTAACAGGATTATTCTTGTATTAATGATTGCTTCGTATGCAGCAATGTGAACAGTTTGCATGTCCTATGTTGCTGTGATGGTTCATTTTATGTGTCAACTTGACTGGCCCAAGGGATACCCAGACAGCAGGTAAAACATTGTTTCTGGGTGTGTCTGCAAGGGCGTTCCTGAAGAAATTAGCTTTTGCTTGAGTAGACTACGTAAAGTGATGGCTCTCACTAATGTGTGCGGGCACCATCCAATCCACTGAGGGCCCCAAAGGCACAAAACGGTGGAGGAATGATGAATGCCCTCTCTCTCTTGTTTTTTTTCTCTGAGGAATATTAGCCCTGAGCTAACATCTGCCGCCAATCCTCCCCTTTTTGCTGAGGAAGACTGGCCCTGAGCTAAGACCTGTGCCCGTCTTCCTCTATTTTATATGTAGGACGCCTGTCACAGCATGGCGCGATGAGCAGTGCGTAGGTCCGAGCCTGGGATCTGACCCAGAGAACCCCAGGCGCCAAAGCCGAGCGCGCGAACTTGACCCCTGCAGCAGCCACCGGGCCGTCCCCCACCCCCCTTCTTGAGCGAGGATGTCCATCTTCTGCCCTCAGCTCAGAGCTCCTGGTTCTCGGCCTTCAGACTCCGGGCATGACACTGGCCGACTGGGCTGGTCCCAGGCCTCAGGCCTCAGGCTGAAGGACACCACCGGTTCTGCTGGCTCTCTGGCTCTCCAGCTTGCAGATGGCAGATGGTGGGACGACTCAGCCTCCGGAAGAGCGTGAGCCAGCTCCTGCAGGAGATCTCCTCTACTCCCTTCACGTGTTGGTTCTTCCGGTTCCGCTTCTCTGGAGAGCCTGACTCACGCAGCAGCGGACCCTGTCTGAGGCCCTGGCCTTTCCTGCAGCTGCTGAGTTCCGGCTGCCAGCACCTGAGACTCCGCCTGAGGGCTTCACAGTCCACTGAGCTCACAGTCCCCGGACTAGGACTTTGTCACAGGGTCGAAATGTCTCCAATAACGCCCCCTGGGAGCAGTTCTCACCCAATGACTGACAGAGTGGGTGGCTAAAGACCACTGCTCCCTCACTCCTGATGGAGTAACTCTGAGGCATGTGTCCAACACTGACTACCTTACCGGTGTTTCCCAGATCCTTAACCAAATAAGATATTTAAACTCGGATCCTTGTCTCTATTTTCTGCTTTTGAGGAAACTAAACCAAATATTTAACCACAAACTTTATGCACTGTGGATGACTATGATGTTTTGATCTCTTTCTTAGCTCCAGCAACGTCCCAGATGGACATCCCCTTCATTGACACTCAGCACACTTTTCAAAATATCTATGTGTGATTCTACCAATTTTATTTAGAATATAAATCATTACTTTTCTCCTTCTTCCTTTTGTTTAAAATGTTGTATTAAGTTTTCAGCATAGAAATATAAATCGTTCTATATAAATATTGCTGAAAACATTATTTCAAGAGATATGACATTGTATGGAATTGAGCATTAAAAATCAAGAAGTATCAAAAAGTGGAAACAAACAAAATGTCTATCAGCTGATCAATGGATAAACAAAATGTGTTATATATGAACAGTGGAATCTTATACAGCCATGAAAAGGAATGAAATACTGATACATGTTACAACACAGATAGTCCTTGAAAATATGCTAAGTGAAAGAAGCCACACGCAAAAGGCTACACATTGTATGACTCCATTTATGTGGAATGTCCAGAATAGGCAAACAAAGAGACAGAAATAGATTAGATTAGTGGTTCACAGGCCTGGAGGAAGGGCAAATGAGGCTGACTGCTAACGTGTATGGGGTTTCTCTTGGGATGACAAAAATGTTCTGGAAATAGATAGTGGTAATGATTGCACAACCTTGTAAATATATTAAAAACCACTGAAATCAAGAGGCATCCTCCCAGGGAAGATGTTTTGTGGGACATACCTGTCCTGCCTTGCAAGGATCTCTACTTATTTTCTAGTGGAGTAAGTGCTAGACTTAGTTATGAACCTTCCCACTTTTCCTCTAAGATGCCTTTCTGCTCAATGCTACCGATGGCCCTCTGGGAAGATTGCTTGCCATGGACCTTGTTCTTACGGCTCAGAGAGAAGGTCTGGATCATTTTTGGAGGGAGGCTCTCAACAAGCTCACCTCGGAAGTAGGGCTTACGGCACTCCGCCAGGGTGCCAGCTGGGCTCTCTGCAGCAGTTGCTCCCGGTCCCTTGTGCTCACAGAACAACTCATTAGCACCTCACCTCAGGCCTCACCCCGTATCCCTCTCATCTGCTCCCTTGGGGCCTCACGGTCACGACTGAGGCATGACACACCTCAGGACCTGCCTAGCATTCCTGACACGTGCTGGTTTGACCAGGCAAGTCCTGAGGCTGCAGGTAGGCAGTCAGGAGTGTCCCTGGGTCTTGCCCTCATCTTGCTGGCTCTCCCTCGACCTATAGCTCACTCAGAGGAAGGCCCTTCTGCTGACAAAGGCTTTGGCGTGTCCAACAGCTCCCCCTAGGGCCAGGTAACAATTGGGAAGAATGCAGGAGTGAGTGCCCCTTGGGGCTAACTTTGACCACTGAGAGAGAGTAAATGTGAAGAAGCAGAAAAATGAATACTTCTCCTTTCTCCCTGCACTCCCTCCCACGAACTGTTCTGAGAAGTAAGGTTCCCATACAGCTGCTTGAGAGCCGAATGGC
>NW_025793840.1:1133-2186 GCF_021613505.1 Equus quagga | reverse complement strand
CTCAATTCTAAGCACAGTAAATGGACTATCTCAGGATTTCTCAAATTGAGTAACTCACAGTCCCTTTTTGTTCCCATAATATATGCATGCAGTATAAAGGTCAAAAGGCAGGTCTTGTTGACATGATAATGTATCATCATTTGTTACTATTGTAAATAGGGTCTTGTTCCCATTAGCTCTTTCAGCTAGTTGATTAAAATAACACATACATAATGTATTAATGAAGCTGTGTTACCGAATTTCTCTATGTTTGTAACGGTTTTCAGTTGATCCCTTTCTATTTCTGGGTAAATGACCATTTTCTTCTTTCCAGTTTTTGTGCCTTATTCCTTCTCTAAGTCCTTTGTCTAATTGCATTGGGTAACACCTCCAAAATGAGGTTAAATAATAGTGATGATAAAGGATATCCTCATATTGTTCTGACTTCAATATCAATGCTCCTAGCCTTTCTCCGTTACGCAGGATGTTCTCATTTGGTTAAGGCATATATTTTATCTTGTTAAGGAATCATGTATTTATTCCTATTTTATCAAGAGTTTTACTGAGAATAAAATGTTAAATTTTATCATTTCTCTTTTCCTTTGTGAATATTTCATATGGTTTTTCATCTATTAATAATGCCTTAACAGATTTCCTAATATTGAACTACTTTTGCATTATTGGAATAAATCCCACTTTATGTATTATTTTTTTAATGTGCTACTCTTTGATAATATTTTTATCTGGGATTTTTCATCATTATTCATAAATGAAATTCTCCTGTATTTTTTTTATGCTTTACTTTGTCTATTTGGTATTTTTGTGATACTTATTAAAGATGCCTTTTATCCCCATATGTTGTAATAATTCCATAAAAATTTTCTTTAGAGTCCAAAACATAATCCATTTAAAGAAAAGAATTCCCATTACCCAGTGTTCACTTAAATTATTTTTATTATAAATTTACTTAAAGATGTATAAACATGAAACTATATATAAATGTCTTGCGCTTATAGCTTTTATATTGTAAACCAAAAAACGTGCATAAAGTAAATGAAAACAAAGCAGTAAGAC
>NW_025793840.1:0-1065 GCF_021613505.1 Equus quagga | reverse complement strand
GCTGAAACTAAATGATTAATGTTGGGATTATAGGAAAAAACTGTAGGTTCCCACCAGATTGAGTATTTAATCTATTTTTTAACTTTAACACAAAGACTGCCACTTCATGTACATTTATTGGACAACACTTGATTAAAGTCTTTGTTTACCAGTTCAAGACAGTGAACTTCGTTCTTAACCAAAACTCAGCCAGGTGACAATTGAGAGATCTATAAATTGTTGGATTCACCTGAAAAGAATTAACATTGCAGCATTATGGAAATCTTCACTGAACACACATCTATCTACTTACTACTGAAACCCTAGACCAAAAAATTCTTCTTTGGATATTTGCTACTGTAGCGGGTATTTACTACATTACCGCGAATGAACTTTGGAAAGTTGTTACTACAAAGACAGAATCCCACACCTCTGCGTGCAGGGCAGATATGCCCCTGACCGCTACAGAGCAGAAACTTTGGAGCTTGACCTGCCTGTTTGAGAAGAGCTGTGGGCCAATTACAGGCCAATTCAGTGAATGATCAAGCCATCAAAGTGATCAAATCTACCCATTTACCAGAACCTTCTTTCTTTTAACTGTGTATAAAGCTTAAAGCAATTCATATTGCATAGTCTCGTTTAACAGCTTTTGAAGATTTCTGTCTTTTTCGTTGGCAGGTTTTCACTATTTCCTCCTAAAAGCACCTAAAACAATGTTTGATGTTTCTCTACTCAGCTCCCTGCGAGGAGAAAGAAGGAGAAGTCAGTTCACAGGACAGCCTGAATTGGTGATTCCTGAAAGGGGGTGATCGGGGGGCAGAGAGGTGAGGAGACTGACAGGCAGAGCGAGGAGGAGACTGAGGGTCAGGGAGGCAATCTGAAGCCGGAACCCTGGAGTCTTTGCTCCCCAGGGTTCTCATAGGCCCTGTTGATCCATTCGATTCACATTGTTATAAATTTTATCAATAATTGATAGAAGTACAGATTTTATCAATTTAGCAAATAGATCATTGAGTGATTTGCTTGTTTAGGAAACGGTTTCTTCTGTAAACTGTTTTTCAGCAAACCAGTTTTAGATGAATTGAC
>NW_025793839.1:0-26665 GCF_021613505.1 Equus quagga | reverse complement strand
TACTCCGTGCCCAGCAAGCAGCAATGGCTGAGTAAATTCCTGTTGAAGGATGGACCCAGTGAACAAAGGAGTGAATAGATTCAAACAGGTCTGTGCTCCAGGTGGTGTTGGGAGTCTGAGTCTCTCTGGATCCCGTGGTCGCACAGTGACCATGCTGCATTGCGTCGTTCCCTGAAAGCCTGGGCTGTGGCTTCAGCTGAGCCGCTCTTGGAACAAAGGGCTGAGTGCCCGGATGCACGTTGTACAAAAGGCTGCTTGGGCTCCCTTTGATGTCTCCCTTTCAACCGCAGAGAATGCCACCCCTGTAAGGAAATTACCCCAGGACTTAGAAAGCTCTTTGTGAGCATCCTTGGTCTGCGTGGGACACACAGGAATCGTGGACCTAGTGAGAGCAGCGGGAACCTCTTCTGGTCCAACCTGCTGAAGCTTTTCCTTTGCGAGTGGATGGGTGCCTGAAGTCGTGATCGGCCACACCCTGCCTTAGAGGTTTTCCTCCTGTTCCTCCTGTGAGCTGCCATCTAATTTGCTGTGCCCCTTAATCTGTTCTCCTCCATGGAAAGTTTGCAGTCTTTTTCTGTTTTATTTCCCACGAGCAAGAAGAGAGAGAGCACACGTAGTATCTACCGACAGCAAATCAAATGTATCAGGGCCATGCTGACAGAAGGCTGCTTCTCATCTGCCCAGATCTGACCCCTTTGTGCTATGCCCATGTTAGATCGTTTAGGGAAACAGGGGACGTGTGTGTTATAAAGCTAACCAAGCTGACGCTGTGCCAGGATGGAGACAGACGGCGTGTGTTTTTGGGTGAACCGTGGCAGTCTGGGAAGACTCACCGTGGCGGGAGGGAGGGCGCCAGGGGAGGAAGCGCACTTGCAGCAATGGCTACGAGCGAAAGCGAGTGACAGCTCCCCAAACAGAGAGGAGCTGCACCTGACTCCTCCGTTACCTGTAGGGAGACTCAGTAAGTTTGGCCAGAGAAGTCTTACTTTCCAAGTGACGTTAGGTTTTCTCCTGAACCTCTGATGTTCCTGCCTAAATGCACGTGTGCGGGAAACTTACTTTAGCACCGGCAATGTGGCAACAAAGAGCTGGGCAATTGCTCTCTGCTTACACCCTCCTTTGTCTTCCCATGGCTCTCAAGGATGTGGTGTTTACCCCACACAGTCGACAGCTTCTGCAGGTCCTCACTCTGCCCATCCTCCAGGCTCACCGTGTGCTTCTGCACCCCTCTATGCACCAGCCTCCCGCTGAGGGCCTTTCCTGTATGTCTCTGCTGAAGTTCCCTCTCAGAAAGTCACACCGTGGTTCTCAGCCCTGGCTGAGCATTAGAATCATCCGGGAAGCTTAAAAAACCCCAAAACCCAAGTTGTACCCTAGGCCGATGAAATCAGATTCTATGGGAATGGGACTCAGACATCTTTTCAAAAGCTCTCTGGTCATTCCAATGTTCAGATAAGGCTGAGAACTACCCCCTGGACATCATGGTACAGATGTTCCAAAGCTCCTCACAAAACTCACGTGACCTCTTGGACCTGTCCATGTGGAATGCAGATGGGGCAAGATTCATCACAAGCACCCCATGACTCCACACAGTGGGATCTGCATGAGGACCCTTCCTCAGTTCGCTGTCTATCTCTGCCCTAATTTGGGCAAGGGTCCCCTTGTGATGCTTTCTCTGTTATCAGCCAGAGAAGAGAAACAGCCCACAGACCAGACATCGCAGGCAGCTGAGGCCTGCCTTATAGGAAACAGGTAAAATTTCTGTTTTAATGTCGTTGAGAAAGCAGGAGAAGCAGATGTAGACACTGGAATTTTCCAATGGGAGTCTGGCAGAGCAGGAAGCAGTATGGGGCACACATTTCACTTGGAAATGCCATAATGGGCAGGACATGTACCTCTAATTTCATTTCAAACTCACTCAAGCGTTTACTCCCTTTTTATGAAAACTCCATTTCTCATTAAAATTACCAGTTTAAAATTACAATCTTCTGTCGAGCACATCTAGGAAATGACCTTTCTTCATTCTAAATGCTATAAAAATTAAGTTTTCCTGGGCTGTGGGCTGCACCCTTGGGACAGGGTTTTTTTTTTTTTTTTCTTTTTAAATGTACTGGATGTTGCTTTCAAAGTTCTCTAATTGCCTAAATTAATAGTGGCTTTTTTCTTTGGTGCCTTTAAGGGACAAATGAATTTGAGTCTCTCTCTAAAGAATAGAATCTCCGGCTATCTCACTGATGATGAATTTTTGCATTCATTATAGAATTTGCAATGATCTGCAAGGTCACCTCTTGCTGCCCGCTCCGCACCCCCTCAAGTCTTCCCCTTCCTTCCAGCCTCCAGCTCCAAGAGGTTGGTTGGAAAAAGGAAATCGGAGGAAAGTCCTTGGGCTTTTCCAGCCTCAGATTGGCCACAAACCCCCATAGACCAGACATGGCTCATTACACTGGACTTTGGGTTTTATTACAGAAAGAAATAATTCTCCTAGGGAAATTACAAATAGACAAACAGAAATATGAGCACTTTATATTTTGTTGTTAAATGGACTACTCAGTATCAAAATACTTTTAAAGATACAGTTTTCAAAAATACCTGGCTCTTTCAAAAATGAGCATGTCATGACTAGCAGGACCCTAGCTAAAACACACAAATATATTACTTTAAAAAGACAAAAAAGCAAACTACACAACAACAAAATTCCATCTTCAGTCTCTTCAGGAAAAGGCACAGTAAATAGGCTGACAACTTTTCTAGATGTGTAAGATGTTCATGTTAAAGGAAATAGAGTATAGCCATTTGCTTAATTCACAGATTGAATCTTTGCTAAAATGGGCAGTTACGCTGATGAAAGAAACTGACTCTTACTACTTAATGAGCAATTTCCTCTTTTTAATATAGAAATAACCAGTGCCAGCAGATAGCCTTTTTATTATTTTGAGAACTCTATAACCAAGAAATCTTTCAAATGATCATTATACAATGAATACCCTGAGGCTTTGGAAAATATTTATTTTGAAATTATCATAAGCTCAAAATGATTCACCAATGTAAAAAAGAAAAAAGAAAGCAATTAAAAGCTAGGCTGTAAGCTCTGGTAAATTTTCCCTGCTGAAAATAATTGGACAGATATATTTTTTCTTTTTTTAAGTAATAATGTCCAAAGAGATTTAATAATCATTGCTCATGGATATGGGGCTTAAATATATTTCTTAAATTTGATGTTGGGGTAACAAGATTATAGAAAATGACATAATGTGATTGGGAGAAGTATAGTTTCATTAACGTATAACATACCAAATTAAGTATTATCTAAAATTCTCTCATAATTAGCACTAGTTTCTGCATTTAAGTTTGGGTTGGCAGGAAGGGACCTTCGGTGCAGGCCACAGCTGCAGACGCCTCTCTGTGCTCTCTCAATGCCCAGCCTCCTCGCAATGGCGGAGGGGTGCGACTGGTTCTGACCAGCAGGCTATCAGCAGAAATACCAAAGCATTTAAGAGCTGACTTACACTCCCAGCTCTCCACTCCCCTGCTGTGGTGACCTGGAAGCCAGGGTTCCAAATGGTGGCGCCCCCAGTGTGCAGGAGCCTGGATGGCTGAGTCACTGACTGGAGGACGCAATCCTGCAGGGCTGTCTGGTCAGCATCACCATTTTTACCACCAGGAAATCCACTTCTAGATTTTTAAGCCACTGAGATTTCAGGGTTAATGTGTTACCTCAGAATGCTGAGGCTATCCTGACTGACAATCTCATCATAAGGGTGCTGAGAGGAACTGACGGAGCCCAAAGTCCTCTTGGACGATGCTTTGTAGTCTTCTTGTGAAGAAAGCATTGCTCTTACTGAAGGGTCACTGGGCCTGCACAGTCAAGCAAAATATCCACTTAATGATTCCTGCAGCGAGTCCAGACGGCTACTTCCAGGAGCATCAGCCCACCCTGTGTTTCTTTTAATGGAAGACATTCATGGCGCCCCTGCCTTGGATAGGCGGCCTGCTCCGGCATGAGCAACACTCCTTAGCTGTGGCGTGTGCATCTGCAGCAAGAGGTGCTGGTGGCTTCGTCGTTGCCTCCGTCACTGCCCTCAAGGCCGCCAGAGTTCAGAGGCGAGAGAACTGCGATGGGGTGCTGGGCCCCGGGTTGCACTACCCCCGACACCGCCCATCCTGGAAAGGCCACATGGGCACTTCTTCCAACCAAAGTCCCCTTCCAACGAATTCTCTCCCAGACGACTTTCTTTTCACGTCTAAACAATTCTGTTCAATACCCTTCGCAGAGAGGAACAGAAAGACTGTTTGACTTCCCCTCTGGGGAGCAGAACACAATATATTTGCCTTCTCTTTGAATCTACATGTGTTTGGTTCAAGCCCTATGTGAATATGCATCCTTTCAACCTTCCTTCCAGTGGAGAGACTTACAGGGTGTCAGACTTCAGCTGTTAGTAACTAGGAGAAAAATTAAAGTTTATTTTCATAAGTTATTTTAAAATTTTTGCGAGGCTTAGCTCATAATTTAATATATTGCTATCATTAATACAGACATAGAGTGTTCCAGAACCAAATGATTCCTTTTGAAAGTAAAATAGTGCTAAAACTATGTTACATCCTTTTTAATTATTCTGCCCTGTTGTTAGTAACCAAACTTACAAGAATTCAGTAAACAAAGTGTGATGGTGAACAGTGCCAGCCCTGGGTCTGGGTGACATGGGTTCAAATCTGGTCCCCCCTATTTTTGCTGCATGATCTTGGCCATGTAACTCAACCTCTTTGCATCTCTGCTCTCCAACTGTTAAAGGGAGCTGATAAGAGAGCCCTCCTCAGAGAGATGCCCTTTACACATCATCTTTATAATAGACTCAGACCTGTGCCCTAAACATGGAGGAAGTGACAGCTGCTTTTATCATTATTATTATTTTGGAAAGGAAGATAAAAAGAGTATAGATGGTTTATGGTTGGTTGTTACGAGAAAAATGAGGAAGTAAAAGGTGCCCGCCCCCATTCATTTGTCATTAGTCCTTCACACTCGGATTTGTAATATTGAAGACAAAAGTGTGAGAAGCCCCCCGCTCTGCGTGTGTGTGCGTGTGCATGCGCGTACACACAAAGGGCGCTCTGCAGAGCCTGGCTGTGGCGGGGAGGAGCCGGTCTTTCTCCATGGCTCTGAAGGCTGCTGCTGGAGTAAGAGGCAGTGATTATCTCTCCAGGAGTCCCGGGGTGGAGGGAGGGGGCGGCCGGTAAGATCTGATCATCTGCCTCCTGTTTAGATGACCCGGCCGGTATGGGTGGAGGGACAGCAGGCACCTCCGTCATTGTAAGAAGGGGAAAGGCCTCCAGCTGGTGCGAGGCAAGCTGGGGATCAGGGGACAGGAAAGGGCTCCTTCCTTGTCAGTTGCACGCGCCTTGGCACTCTGGGGGACAGCAAGCCGAGGTCTACCCCTTGAGAAGAAGCTGCTCAGATCTCATTTCTAGTCCTTGCGGGGAGTGGACCGTGTGGGTTGGCCGTCTGGTGGGGGCTCGGCCTGGACCTGCGGGGCCTGCGCGGAAGGATGATCGCGACCGCAGCCTCACGCTGTGCTGCGATGCCGGCACGCGGCTTGCAGGGCCTGGAGGCAAAGCGCATGGCAGCCCCGGGCCAGGAGGCAGGAGCGTGCAAACCGGGCGGGCGGGGTGTTTGCCGTGTCGCGGGGAGTTGGGCAGGGACGCCTTTTCTTGCGCGCTAGACTCTGCGGCTCCGCGGGCGCACAGGGCGGGGTGCAGGCGGGCTGACGGCCGGCGGGAGGGGGACGCGTGGGCCCGTGTAGGTGGCGCGGTCGGCGGAGGGTTCCCAGCGCTGCTTTTCCGCCGCGAGGGCTTCCTCAGGGAGCTCGGCCCGGCCTGAAGCCTCAGAGGCTGTTGCTGGGAACGGGGTGACGGAACACAGACCTATCTACCCACTTTAAAAGAGCCTGCAGAGGCAACGCTCGCATTTGTGTAGCACGCGCCATTGGGAAAGGGCTTTCCTGCGAGCGCCTTGCACGCAGGACCCTCACACAGACCCAGCGGGCTCCTGGCAGCTGCGCCACGTCTGTGGCTGTCAGGAGTGCTTTGTGTGGAGGGCTGCACTTGCAGCTGGAGCATGTGACCACAGTGAGTCACTTCCTGCTCCGTGCCTCGGTTTCCACAGCTGTCAGGTCAGGGCTGGACTAGTGCTGTTTCTGGCCTGGGCAATGCTTGGCTGAGGGGCCGTGCTGTTCACGGTAGGCTGTTCAGCAGCCTCCCTGGCCTCTACCCACCAGATGCCAGTAGCGCTCCCTCCTCCCGCAGTGACAACAAACACGTCTCCAGACATTGTCCCGTGCCCCAGGAGCCCCTCTGCTCTAGACAGTGCCGCGCCAATGCACTGGGCAACCTGGAGTTTTATTTTTGTACAAATCTGCCTCTGAGCGTTACTGGAGATAGACAACGGGTGTTTCAAAGATTGTCAGGCAGCCCATTTTGCTGAGCATTTTTATAAGGGTAGCTGACAGTTATGGAGTACCTACCACGTCCTTGGCACCTGCTGGGAACGTCTTATATAGACGTGGGTATTCATCTTTTGGGGGTTTTTAAATTGCCATTTTAAAGATAGGAACACAAAGACTCAGAGGAGATATGCAGTGTTATTGACGTAACCTGGGACTCGGGCCTGCATCTGGTTGTCTCTGCAGACCCTCGCCCACTTTAACAGGGGCGTCTTTAAGGGCGTGGAGTCAGAAGCCAAAGTGCCTGGGCTCAAACCCTGGCAGGTCAGCTCTGCAACCTGCTAGTTAGCTTCACACCCCCCCATGAAGTCTCTATTATTAGCTTGATTTTACTTATGAAGAAATTGAGAAACGGAGAGGTTAAGTGAATTAATGTTTGTAAAATGCTGAGAACAATACCTGGCATATGGTAAGTGCTACCTAAGCATTTATTAAAACATGCAACGAGGACCTCTCTATTCCTGGTTCTCCTAGTACCTGGTGGAGTCAGAAAGAGAATAAAAGACCTGGTTTCCGGCTACTTGGAGCATCTAGTGAGCTGGCGGGAGGCAGGCCCTGTGGTGGTGGTGGTGCGGAGGGTGGGAGCCTCTCCCACGTCCTTCTGGGGCCTGCATCCTCCTCAGCATCTCCTTCTTCCACTTCTAACGGCCGTGCCCGGGTCTTCCCTCAGTGACCCACCTTTGGGCTTGGCTTACAGTACACGCTGCTGGCAGTGACCTTCCTGGGAGCCCCCGGCCCCCCACCCTTTGTCTATCACAATGTCACTTGTATTGATTGGGGCACGAAACTTCAGATGCTTCAATTCAAGTCCAGAGAAACTCTCAGTCACGGTCCAGGGTTGTCGGGCGGGATCTGGCAGAGAGCGGCACTGATCCTGAAGTCCTTTTACTGGTTTCTCCCCACTCTGTCTTTCTTCCCCCGCTCCCCTCCTGGGTCTCCTGGGAGCACTTCCGTAACAAAGTCCTTCTACACATATCTTGCTTTGGGGGACCTCGATCTCAGACAGGCCCCAGGTTCAGAGGGAGGCCGTGAGCAGAGGGGCCCCTTCCCCACTCTCCCTGATTCATACACTTAATTCATTTGTTGAGGCTGCTCTCTAGGCGAATCTTCAACAAGCAGGATCCACCTGAAGAAGAGAGTCCTCAAGTGTGGGTGAGGCTCCCAGCACCATGGTGTCTAGAGGCAGGGGGTGTTTGGGACCAGGCTGGTGGGGGGAAGGTGTGCTGGAGGACATGAGATCTGTGGGGCTGGGTCTGAGGGTTGCAGGGTGTCGACGAAAATAATCTGTAACCAATCTATAAATGAAAATTTGGGAGAGTTTATTCTGAGCTAAAATGTGAGGACCATGGCCCGGGGCCTTTCTTCCCGAAGGAAGAAAGGGCACCAAAGAAGTGAGGTATACAGAGTGGTTATATACCCCCAGAGAGGATGCTTTACATATGATTGAAATGTCCCTCCCACAATAGTCACAAGATTGCCTTGTCGGCACAGTGCTTGATGGACACAGCAGGTAGTGGGTCTGCTATCATGGTGGGCACAGCAGGAAGCAAATCTGTTGTCTCTAGCTGGGTGGTCACAGGTGAGCACAGCAATCAGTTCCTAACCTAAAGAAAGATGCTTAATCCTTAAGGAAATGCCAAATTTGGGAGGGGGAGGGAAGTGGCACTTTTATCTCAAGGGCCTTTGTTCTTGCCATAGGGAATCTCTAAAGCAGATAGACAATGCATGCTCAATGGCCTCGGTCAGGCCCTTTTGGAAAAACAAGGTCAGGCCAAATTAGGTTTACACCAAATGGCTTCCTCATATACTCCAATATATCCTATTGCTTGCCATTTCTATTTGTCAGGGGGTTGGGGCGCCAGGCAGAGGCCACTGAAAGGATCTCCTGCTCTGAGCCAGGAGCCTCTGGGGGCCTGTGAGCTGTGCTGATGCAGAAATCCAAAAGGTAGAGATCTCATCAAGGTGGCGGCGGAAGCAGACTCTGAACTCATCTCCTCCCAGGAACACAACCAGGTTATAACTATTTTTAGAAAAATTACCCTGGAGAGAAAACTGAAAACTGGATAAAAAGAACCCCCACAACAAGGGACAGTCCTGACTAAGGTGGGAGAGGCAGAAATTCCTGCTGGAGAGGAAAAAAGCTACCTTTGAGATCAGTGGAGCTTCTCAGCTGGCCATGTGGGAGCCACCCTAAGGGACTCAGCCCTCCCTGGAGGAGTGAGGTCTGGAGCGGGGGTGATACTGCTATAAGCATCCGTCGGACTCAGCACGACTGAGACAGGGGTCTTACTGTCTGGCTTTGCTGGCTATTAACTGCAGCGAGGATACCCCTAGAAAAGTTATTGGCCGAAAGCCAAAAAGACCCGGGTCTTGAAGGGCCCATGCACAAACCCACTCATTGTAGCAACCTAAAATCACCAGAGAGAAGGCTGACAGTCTTTTTGTGAAAAGAGACTCCTCTGGTGGGCTCTTGGGGCATCTTGGTGAGAGGGGGGACCTCTCCAGAGACTGAGACATTGGTGGGGGCCATTGTTCTGACCTGGTCCAGGTGTGCTGACACAGACCCTGGTGGGTGCCATTGAGGTTCATCCCTTGGCCTGTTAGCCCAGGGGTCTGCCACGCCTGCTAGAGCACAGATTTAATCCAGTTCAGCCAGGGCAGGCAATCTGCCCCAGGGACTGGCGCCACCTAATGGCAAGCCCTCAGGGTACTTTTCAGCCTGCATTGACTGGGTGCCTTGATCCTCTACAGGCAGGCAAGGGTGTCTGCCTCTGTGGGGCAGGGCCTTGTGAGGACCAGATGAACTGTGGGGGGCATTGGTGGAGAGGTGGGGGCCTCTGTAGGATGGCGTCGGGGTATGCTCCAGGGGGTTGAGAAGTGTGCACAGACCAGGACTGTGTTGATGGTGTGTGTGGTCCTGTGGAGGGTGAGGCTTATCAGTGGCAGAAGACCTGTGCTTCACAAATAGCCATAAAAAGGATCAGCCCCACCTTCCAAAGCCTGAAACAACTGAGTGCTCCCTGCCTAGGGCCAGCCCCACTCAGCTGCACTCCTAAGAGAACTGACAACAGCCTTGTAGGACTGAGGCCTATCATAACTGTAAGCCCCTGAGCCTAGCAACCAGCTACACTGGGTACCAACCCAATTAAGAGGAAAACTGCAACAGGAGTGTGCTGATAGACTTTGTAGCCAGTAGTGCTGAGGCTCCCCAAACCGGATTTACAAACAGCTGGCCAGGGAAGGAAAGACTAGACTCCCTGGGTACCTGCCTTGGGAACATTCCTGCGACAGCAGAAAGACACAAGTAGCCCACAGAGGGGTCACTCCTGGATCTTCTGGACTGGTGATGAGAGGGAAGCGCACTGCCGGGCCTCATAAGGCATCTCATACATAAGGCCACTTCTCCAAGATCAGGAGACCTAGCTGACTCATCTAACACATAGAAATAAGCACAGAGAAAGAGGCATAATGAGGAGACAAAGGAAGACTTTCCAAGCAAGGGAACAGGACAGAACCCGAGAAAAAGGACTAAATGAAATGGAAACAAGCAACCTGCTCAACAAAGAGTTCAAACAAAATATCATGAGGATGTTCAAAATATTAGGAGAAGAATGGATGAACACAGTGAGCACATCAGCAAAGAACTGGAAGATATAAAAAAAAAATCAGAAATGAAGAATAAAATGCAGGAAATGAGAGATTCACTAGAGGGACTCAATAGCAGAGTAGAGGATACAGAAGAATGGATCAGCGAGCTAACGAAAAACTAGAGGAAATCACCCAAGCAGAACAGAAAAAAAAAAAAAGAATTGGACAGAATGAGAACAGTCTAAGGGAACTCTGGGACAATATCAAGTGTGCTAACATTCGTATTATAGGCATCCGAGAAGGAGAAGAGAGAGACAAAGGGGCAGAAAATTTATTGGAAGAAATAATAGATGAAAATTTTCCTAATCTGAGGAAGGAAACAGACATCCAAGTTCAGGAAACACAGAGAGGTCCAAACAAGATAAGCCCAAAGAGGCCTACACCAAGACATATTATAATTAAAATGTCCAAAATTAAAGATAAAGAGAGAATCCTAAAGGCAGCAAGAGAAAGGCCACAAGTGACATATAAAGGGAAGCCCATCAAGCTATCAGGAGACTTCTCAGCTGAAACCCTACAGGTCAGAAGAGAATGTCATGACGTATTTAAAGTGCTAAAAGGAAAATTCCTACAGCCAAGAATACTCTATCCATCAAGGTTGTCATTCAGAACGGAAGGAGAGAGAAAGAGCTTCCCAGACAAGCAAAAATTAAAGGAGTTTACCACCAAGAAACCAGTTCTACAAGAAATGCTGAAGGGAATTATTTAAGTGGGAAAGGAATGACCACAAATAGGGATAAGAAAGCTTATTATCAAAAAACAAGACAACAACAACAATAAAAACAGGCAATAAAATCACTTGTAAGGTAAAATTATAGTAAAGGTAGCAGATTAACTACCTGTGTAGATAATATGAAGGTTAAAAGACAAATGTACCAAAATCACTTTTTTCAATGATACGAGGGTAATGGATGGACACACACTAAACAAGAGTCTATATATGATTTGAAAAACATAAAATGTGGGAGGAGGGGAGTGAAAGAGTGGAGCTTTTAGAAAGAGGTCAAGCTAAAGAGTCTATCAACTCGATATAGACTGTTATATACATGAATATTAAATAGGATCCTCATGGTAATCACAAATCAAAAACCTATAATAAGCAAGCAAAAAAATAAGACAAAAGAAATCAAACATATTACTAAAGATAGCCATCAAACCACAAGGGAAGAGAGCAAGAGAAAAAGAAAGGAACAGGCAAGGACTAAAACACCCAGAAAAAAAAGTAACAAAATGGCAATAAATACATATTTATAAATACGGACTTTAAACATCAATGGACTAAATGCTCCAATCAAATGCCATAGGGTGGCCAATTAGATAAGAAAAGAAGACCCATGTATATACTGCATACAAGAGACACACTTCAGACCTAAAGACACTCACAAACTGAAAGTGAAAGGATGGAAAAGGATATTCCATGCAAATGTCAAAGAAAAGAAAGCAGGGGTAGCAATACTTATATCAGACAAAATAGACTTCAAAACAAAAACTGTAACAAGAGACGAAGATGGGCACTACATAATGATAAAGGGAACAATCCAACAAGAAAATATAACACTTGTAAATATCTATGCACGCAACATATGAGTACCTAAATATATAAAGCAATTATTAACAGACATAAAAGGAGAAATAGACAGTAACACAATAATAGTAGGGGACTTTAACACTCCACTTGCACCAATGGATAGATCATCCAAACAGAAGATCAATAAGGAAACACTGGCCTTAAAGGACACATTAGACCATATGGACCTAGTAGATAGATACAGAACATTCCATCCAATCACCACAGAATGCACATCCTTTTCAAATGCACATGGAATATTCTCCAGGGTTGATCACATATTAGGCCACAAAACAAGTCTCAATAAATTTAAGAAGATCGAAATAAAACCATACATCTTTTCTGACCACAAAGGTATGAAACTAGAAATCAGCTACAGGAAGAAAACCAGAAAAGCCACAAAAATGTGGAGATTAAACAAAATGCTATTGAACAACGATTGGGTCAATGAAGAAATAAAAAAATGCCTGGAGACAAATGAAAATGAAAACACAACATGACAAAATCTGTGGGAAACAGCAAAAGCGGTTGAGGGAAGTTTATAGCAATTCAGGCCTACCTCAACAAAGAAGAAAAATCCAAAATAGACAATCTAAAACTGCATCCAAAGGTCCTGAAAAAAGAACAACAAACAAATCCCCAAATCAGCAGAAGAAAGGAAATAATAAAAATCAGAGCAGAAATAAACGAAAAAGACAATAGAAAAAATTAATCAAACCAAGAGCTGGTTCTTTGAAAAGATAAACAAGATTGACAAACCCTTAGCTAGACTCACCAAGAAAAAAAGAGAGAAGGCTCAAATAAGTAAAATCAGAGGCCTGCCCTGTGGCCAAGTGGTTAAGTTCCCACGCTCCGCTGCGGATGGCCCAGTGTTACATTGGTTTGAATCCTGGGTGAGGACATGGCACCACTCATCGAGCCATGCTGAGGCAGCATCCCACATGCTGCAACTAGAAGGACCCACAACTAAGAATATACAACTATGTACCACAGGGCTTTGTGGAGAAAAAGGAAAAAAAACCAAAATCTTTAAAAATAAATAAATAAATAAAATCAGAAATGAAAGACGAGAGATTACAACAGACACCTCAGAAATACAAAAGATAATAAGAGAATACTATGAAAAGCTACACGGCAACAAATTGGATAATCTAGAAGAAATGGATAAATTCTTAGAAAGATACAACCTTCCAAAACTGGACCAAGAAGAAGTAGGAGATTTGAATAGACCGATCACCAGTAAGGAGAGCGAAACAGCAATCAAAAACCCAAAAAATAAAAGTCCAGGACCAGATGGCTTCCCTGGTGAATTCCACCAAACATTCAAAGAAGACTTAATACCTATCCTTCTCAAACTCTTCCAGAAAATTGAAGAGGAGGGGAGGCTTCCTAACTCATTCTACAAAGCCAACATTATCCTGATACCAAAACCAGACAAGGACAACACATAAAAAGAAAATTACAGGCCAATATCACTGATGAGCAGCAATGCAAAAATTCTCAACAAAATACTAGCAAATTGAATACAACAATACATTAAAAAGATCACACATCATGATCAAGTGAGTGTCATTCCAGGGATGCAGGGATGGTTCAACATCCACAAATCTATCAACGTGATACACCACATTAACAAAATGAAGAATAAAAATCACATGATGATCTCCATAGATGCAGAGAAAGCATTTGACAAGATACAGCATCCATTTATGATAAAAACTCTAAATAAAATGGGTATAGAAGGAAAGTACTTCAACATAATTAAGGCCATATATGACAAACTCACAGCAAATATCATTTTCAATGGAGAAAAACTGAAAGCTATCCCTCTAAGAACAGGAACCAGACAAGGATGCCCACTGTCACCACTCTTATTTAACATAGCATTGGAAGTCCTAGCCAGAGCAGTCAAGCAAGAAAAAGAAATAAAAGGGATCCACACTGGAAAAGAAGTGAAACTGTCACTCTTTGCAGACGATATGATTTTATATCTAGAAAACCCTAAATATTCCACTAAAAAACTTTTAGAAACAATAAAGGAATACAGTGAAATCGCGGGATACAAAATCAACAGACAAAAATCAGTTGCGTTTCTATACACTAACAATGAAGTAGCAGAAAGAGAAATTAAGAATACAATCACATTTACAATTGCAACAAAAAGACTAAAATACCTAGGAATAAACTTAATCAAACGGTGAAAGATCTGTACACCGAAAACTATAAAACATTGTTGAAAGAAATTGAAGAAAATACAAAGAAATGGAAAGAAAGATATTCCATGCTCTTGGATTGGAAGAATTAACATCGTTAAAATGCCCATACTCCCTAAAGCAACCTATAGATTCAACACAATCCCTATCAAAGTTCCAACAACATTTTTCACAGAAATAGAACAAACAATCGTAAAATTTATATGGAACAACAAAAGACCCTGAATAGCCAAAGGATTCCTGAGAAAGAAGAACAAAGCTGGAGCTATCACACTCCCTGATTTCCAAATATACTACAAAGCCATAGTAACCAAATCAGCATGGTACTGGCACAAAAACAGACACACAGATCAATGGAACAAAATTGAGAGCCCAGAAGTAAACGCACATGTTTATGGACAGCTAATATTCAACAAGGGAGCCAAGAGCATATGATGGAGAAAGGAGAGTCTCTTCAATAAATGGTGTTGGGAAAACTGGACAGCCATATGCAAAAGAATGAAAGTAGACCATTCCCTTACACCATGCACAAAAATCAACTCAAAATGGATTAAAGACTTGGATGTAAGACCTGAAACCATGAAACGTCTAGAAGGAAACATAGGCAGTATGCTCTTTGACATTGGTCTTAGCAGCATATTTTCAAGTACCGTGTCTGACCAGGCAAAGAAAACAAAAGAAAAAATGAACAAATGGGACTACATCAAACTAAAAAGCTTCTGCACAGCAAAGGAAACTATCAACAAAACGAAAAGACAACCTAACAATTGGGAGAAGATATTTGCAAACCATATATCAGATGAGGGGTTAATATCCAAAATATACAAAGAACTCATACAGCTCAACAACAAAAAAACCCAACAACCCAATTAAAAAATGGGCACAAGATGGGAACAGAGATTTCTCCAAAGAAGATATATGGATGCCCACAGGTATATGAAAAGATGCTCAACATCATTAGCTATCAGGGAAGTGCAAATCAAAACTACGATGAGGTTATCACCTAACTCCAGTCAGAATGGCTATAATTAACAAGACCAGAAACAACAAGTGTTGGAGAGGATGTGGAGAGAAGGAAACCCTTGTACACTGCTGTTGGGAGTGCAAACTGGTGCAGCCACTATGGAAAGCAGTATGGAGTATCCTCAGAAAATTAAGAATAGATCTACCATATGATCCAGCTATCCCAGCGCTGGGTATTTACCAAAAGAACTTGAAAACGCAAAGGCGTAAAGATACCTGCACCCCAATGTTCATTGCAGCATTATTCACAATAGCCAAGACTTGGAAGCAACCTAGATGCCCATCAAGGGACAAATGGATAAAGAAGATGTGGTATTTATACACGATGGACTCAGCCATAAGAAATGATGAAATCCGGCCATTTGTGACAACATGGATGGTCCTTGAGGGTATTATGCTGAGTGAAGTAAGTCAGAGGGAGAAAGTCAAATACTGTATGATCTCACTTGTAAGTAGAAAATAACAACAACAAACAAACACCTAGCAACAGAGATTGGATTGGTGGTTACCATGGGGGAAGAGGGGCAAGTGCAAAAGGGGTGATTAGGCTCACATGTGAGGGGATGGACTATAGTTAGTTTTGGGGTGATGACCATGATGTAATGTACACAGAATTCAAAATATATTGTGATGTACATCCGAAAGCTATACAATGTTATAATCCAATGTTACTGCAATTAAAAATAAATAAATAAGATTAGAAAAAAAAGGAATCCAAAAGATGTGCGCCCACCCTGAGCCTCCCTCAGCTTTTGCTTAGAGCCTGTTGAGCCTGAAGTCCTATCTCCGAGCGGCTCTCTCAGAGAGCAGGGGCCGTGGTGGCGGTGGTGTTTCCCCTCTGTGAGCATTTCCGGCCCCTGGTCCTGCCCTCCCTCCCTTGGCCCAGCCCTGTCCACCTCAGCGCCTCCTGAGGAATGGGCATACTTCACTCTCCTGGGCTCACAGGATGGATGTGAGAGGCTGCGGACACAGCACTTCAGTGCCTCGGCTTCACTGCTCCAGCTGGGAAACAAACATGGGCGCGCTCACTCTTTAAAGGAAGCTGCGGTGAAGCCTTTGGAAAGATAAAAATCCATTCTTCATCTGGACGATTAAGGACAATCTGGACATTGTCAGACTCAAGCCCACAAATGGGATGGGGAAGGACCTTGAGGGTGTGCTCAAGGTCGCACCCAAATTTGTGTCTGGATTGAGAGGCCCATGTCTCCCAAATCTCAAACCATGGCTATTGCCACAGTCCTGTTTCTATTTATGTATGTACTTAAATTCCTAACATTAGCTTTCCTTAAGCTATAGCACCAAGGGCACTAAGCTCATTTTTATCTTCTTCTTTCACTCCTCAAAGCAGTACTGTGTGCCAGGCGCTGGGTAACATGGTTAGAGCTCAGTAGGAGGGCCACCCTTGGGGCCGCATCAGTGTTCAGGACTCACCTGTGAATGTGGTCTTGGACGTACACCTGTGGGTAGGGGGGGTCATAGGAAGCCTTCTGGGGAATGTCCGGCAGCCAGGCTTTCCCCAATGCATTGGTGATGAAGTAGTGGCTCGCAGAGCAGCCCCACCTGAGCTTGGCTTGGTTTGGCTCCTGCATCATTTGGAAGATTTTAAATTAGCTGCCAACTTTTATAAGTTAGGGTCTCATATAGCATCTAGATTTCCAATGTGTCTTGGAAAAACAAGTTGGTAATACTAGGCCTGTATTCCACTCTGGATCTGAGTAGGAACTGCTTTCTTCAAGTCAGAGCATGTCCATGCCAATTTACACCAGTCCCCGCGCTCTCTGCTGTTTCACACCGGACCCGCTCACACTTTGTGTCCTACCTGGAGGCTGGAGGCAGTGCAGCACCACGGCCAAGAGTCAAGCTCGGCAGCAAGGTCGCCCTTGTTCGAATCCCTGCCTGTCTGCTTCCCTGTTGTGTGACCTCAGGCTAGTTACCTTATCTTCCTGTGCCATATTTCTCATCTGTGAAATGAGGCTGAGATAGAATCCATCAAGTTTCTTGAGAGGAAGACATGAATTATTGTTTACAAACCACTTAGGACCGTGCCTGGCACGTTGTCAGCACTCAGTCACTCTCACCTCTGATTATTATTACCCTCTTCTACCCAGGATCAGGCTGTGGTTGCAACAGGGCAGCCATCCTGCATTGTGGTCTCCTCGGGACTCTGGTAGGATCTGTAAGTAAGCACTGAGACTGTTTGAGCCCTGGGGCCAGAATGTAAGCTGTGTGAGCCTACATTCTGGGCCCTGGGGACAAAGAGAACCTCCCTGAGTTCAAGTCCCTCTCCGGGATATGAGGGCTGGCTGTGTTTTAGGGATCCCTGTCTGGATGCCCAAGGAGACTTGAAAGCATGAAACTCCCATGGGAAAGCTCAGGAAGCATCCTCAGTGAAGACCTCGGTTAAAAAAAGGGCTTCTATGGACTTGCTCTCAGAAGGATCAAAGAAAAACCTGCTTCTGGAAATGGGCAAATCCCCTTCCTTACAGAGCTGTCATCGCTTTCGGTCCTGGGAAAAAAAAAGGAAGATAAGAAAATGCAGCAGCAGCTGACGGTTTGTTGGTTGCTATTCCAGCAGTGTCTCCCCCTTATGCATTCACAGCACTTCATCCTACCCCAGTCAGGATATTTGCACCAGGCAGTGACGCAAAAACGTCTGTGTGCTCTGACTTTATTGTAGTCAGGCGGCATTCACAGGTTTGACTTTCAGCTGACCATGGCAGGAAGTCTGGATGCAATTATAACCAACACCTGCTCTTCCTGAGCCTCAGGCAGGCAGTGACGGGGCCCAGGCCTCTGGGACACGAGTGTGTTTCCTCTCAGCTCAGGATAATAACTGTGACACTCACTTCCTCACTATCTGGAGGAGCTCACAGCACTTTATTCTGAAAACCCTCAAATTATTGACATTTCTTTTCGTGAAGGTATCAAATTAGTGACTGGAAAGGAAAACGTAGAAGATGGTTATTGCTGATGCTGGAAGACAAGTTTAAGCCACCTGCACAGACCATGCCACGTAAGCGTGAAGTTTTTGAGTAAACCATTGATCTAAAATGGAACAGAATCTGAATTTAGACAGACAACATTTGTGGCCACAGTTGTACCAAGGTTAAGGCTGGAGAGAGGATGTAGTTTTTGTAGCTGTGATTTCTACCCAAGATGTGTCTTGCTTTTGTACAAAATGGCTTTTGATTCTGGGCAAATCTCTGTTTCCTCTTGCTCTGGTGCTTTACGAGCTGGCTGAGGGATTCTGGGAGGACAGGGGCACTGGGGGAGGGTCTGATCTCAGGGAATCATGCGTAAAGTTCTTCTCACTTGGATGAAGGCCAGCTCCACAGCTGTTCCATGGAATAGGGACTCCTGGGCTCTGGCTTCCGGGCCTGGGCACACCTGAGTCCTGAGAGGCAAATGAGGGTGAGAAACCCCTCAAGGAGCTCAGGGCACTTCTTGGCTACTATCCCACGGAGCTGCGTATTATGTGGGCCCCAGTCTTACCCTCCTTCTGTTTTACACGGAGCCAAAAATGTGCCCTACAGAAGGCTAGATGGGCCACGGTCTGTTGGCGGACAGTTTGGGGCCCGACGAAGCAGGACAGCGGACAGGGTGTGAGGCTCCTGGCTGGGACAGCAAATTCTTGTGTTTCAGAGGCCAGCTCAGCTGAGCAGCAGAGTCCTTAGAGTCAGGCCTGGGAGATACCACTGAGGTTTCCCATCAGCAGGGGACACACGGCTCCTGGCCCGAGAATTTATTCTGTTACGTGTGTCCCTGAATCTCAAAATAAGAGTTGGGCTGAAAGTATTTAAGGACGAGGTAGAAACTTGGTTTGTAAATTCACTCTAATTCAGACAAAGGGCTCCTCACCAGACGTTCAACACTCAAAGCCCAGCAGGGCCAGCGAGGCATGCCGGCTTCTCCGTGTCCCTCTTTTCTGGCTTTCGTGGATCTCCAAGGGGCCACCCTGAGCTGATGCCATCTGGGTCAAGGTTAAAGATGTCCTAGTCTTGAGGGACTTGCTGTTCTTCTTTCTTTTGTAAGTAGGTGTGATTGCTTGTGACAAAATGCAGAGCACTGAGGTCTGTGGGCCTGTGTCTTTTTCCCATAACCTTTGCCCTTCTCTCTGGCTACACCATGCACCTCTGCTCACTGGTGAGTGCTGAACCGCTCATGTCCAGAGATTATTTTCCTTCCTAGCAAGAGACATCTGAACATTTTGTTAGAACCCTCTGTGTCCTGGGTTTCTGTTTTCTGCCTCTATGTGTCATGGCCTGCAAACTCTGATACCCGCAGGCCCGGGCAGTAATGTGAGTGAGCACCGAGGCTGTAAGTGGGAATAGGGTGAGGTGGGAGGATGGCCACCTGGTGAGCCGCACACACTGGGGCTGCCTCAATGAGATCACTCCATCCCAGTGTTGCCACCCGGGAATGTGGGCCCAGTCTTGCAAGAAATCCATCTTTTTATGCAAAACCTCCCAATTACACATAAAATGAATTCAATGTTATAAATACTCAGTGAGCCAAAGTTTGTTTTGTTTGTCAGATGGTCAATTTTTAATTTCTACTCTGGAAATCAAAGCCATTGAGTGCTTTAGGAAGGAGGACGTTACCTAACGGTCACAGCCTCGGCCCTGAGGGAGACTGGCGGTGAAGTGGGCTCTGCAGGGTTCCGGGAAAGAGATGGTGACAGCGAGGGCCCGGATTTGAGAGAGATTCCTGAAATAGAGTCCACAGTGCTCAGAAACTTATTGGGTTTGGAGAATGGCAAAGAGGGACAGGATGAGAATGACTCTGAGGTACAGTACTGTCTTGACCTTTGGCTCATGAATGCTTTGGGGTCGTGAGCATTGGCCTGCAATCTGGCCTGCTAATACCCTCTTATCCTGCCTGGTTCTCATGCCCTTACCTAGTTCCCATAATTCATTGTTGCTGCCATTCTGGAGCAGCCACCAGACCAAAGCACTTTCTACAAAGACAAGAACACGTCTCTCTACCACCAAGAGCAGGTGGTTTCAGGATGATACATCTGAGACACTGCAGAAAGCAAATCTGTCATCTTCCCCGGTGCACAGAGCGCATTGTCACCACTGGGACTCAGAATAATCCCTTAGTTTCCTAAATGGCTTTACTGCTGCTGCTTTAATTAAGACCCATTAGCTTGTCATATATTGATAACAGGGATGACCCTGAAATAGATGGGCAAATTAAAGCTCTCTTTCGTTCTGTGCTTTTATATGAATGTGTTAATTATTTTTGTCATTAAAGAGACTGATGGTGGGATGGAGAAGTACCAGGCGGGCTTTGACAAAGTGTTGCCATTTGCAGCCGGAAACTCAGTGCATGTCAGATACGAGCTCTCACCCTGCAATTTCACAGTCGGCACCCAGGGCCCGAGCTGGGGTTTCTTGAACTAAGTGTCCCTTTCACAGAGGCTGATGGAGGGCTCGGGGGACCCACGATGTTGTTGCAGCCATTGTACACTGGCGTTTATAGGAGACCATATCTGGCGTTCCGATGGGGTTTTGTTTGAATGCACACAGTTAGCTCACACACTAGTTTTTTAGATGAAATAATTATTGGCTAACATTTAAAAGGAGGTTTCACATAGAAATCTGGATTTATAGCATCTGAAAAATGTCTGAAGGTCTGACATCCCTGGGCCTGTCTTCCTGGACAATGAGAGCTGAGAGTGGCTGCCCCTTTAACAGGCTGTGTGCTCTGGAGTTCGCCACACTCTCCACCGCTCCCCTTTGCCCCTCACTCACTCACACTGACTATCAAGTGCCAAATATCATTATGCTTGTGTGTTTTTGTTTATTTTACTATTAGGAAACAAATGAAATGATTTTTAGTATGTATCCCTATAAGAATCAGAAAAATAACATACAGATCATAATGGGTCCTGTTATTTCAAGAAAATTGAGAGAGTGCATCTATCTGTAAGGAAATGGAGGCTGAGACTGGCCTGCTGTTTGTACATAGCCACGCAAGAGCAGGCACTGATGGCCCCTGAGGAGGGCTGATCAGAGTTTGGAATCCTTGCTTTCTAGTCACATGTGGCTGTGCCTTAACGGGTGCAGAAATTTAGGAAAGGAATCCCAGGAAACAGGCTGGCATGGCACATGATACACTGGGTCCATTTATCAAATGACACTTATTTCAACTAGCTGGGTGTTTATTTGTGCCTGCTGGGTGCCCAGGCCACAAGCTCTGACTCCACCCACCATGTGAAACAGGGAACATCCCCAGTTACATAGAACCAAGCATGGGTGGAAGGAGCATCCAGCATGCCAGACATCTCGGCCAGAAAACAAGGGCTTCCAGGAGGAGGCCCAGGGGAGCCCTCGGCTGGAAAACCCAGGAAGTCTCTGGAGGCGACAGGACTTGAAGCAGAGGGTGGGCCGTTGCAAGGCCTCTTTCCTGCTCAGAGGGCCCCTCACCTCAGTCTACCTGAATGCGGGTTCCCTCTGGGCCAGCTGTGGCCTGTTTACAAATGCGCTGCTCCAGCCAGGGGCCCGGAAGTCCCTTGGGAAAGCCTCAGCTCTGGGGCTCCCGAAGCAGCAAGGACGGGAGGACCTGGGTCTGAGGAGCGGGTGCCTCCACCTGTTTCTGCAGGGCTCTCTGAAGGCCTCGATGGTGCCCATCGAGGGTCACAGCGGGGGCTGTTATCTGCCTCAGGCTTCCTCACCGAGGCCCTCAGGCCGGCCAGGTGTGAGTGTACAGAGCTTCCTGCGTGTCTCCCCTGCCCCACGTAGACCTGCGGCTGCTGAGCCTCAGACCTGCAGAGGAGGCCACGGATGGCAGCTCGCCACTGCACGCCCGTCTGCGCGAGGGACGGGGATCTCCCTTCCCCGAGGAGTGGCCTTGAAGTGTCCCTGCTCCTTCGCCCATGGGACTGTGAGCTCTAAGCCTCATGCCTGGCTCAGGAATGAAGGGGCTGGTTGTCCTAGACCAGGAATGACAGGAGCAGCAGCAGTCATGACTGGCTTGAGCCCAGCCTGAGATTTTCCTTGCAGGTCACCTCTGCCCAGCTGCTTCTGAGGGTCAAGAAAACTGACTGCTGGGCTGAGGGGCAGGTGCAGGGGTCAGTGTACGGATCCAGCACTGGCTGTGGCTGTTGTTAACAACGATAGCCAGCCCTATCTCATCTGTAAGTGGGGATACACCATTGTCCAGCTGGCCAGTGTCACCGAGTTACTGGGAGATGTCAACAGGAGACCCTCCAAACAGCTTTGTAAGGTGTTGTGGATGTGAGATGGTGATGATGCCTGCGTGACACTGGCGTCAGGACTCGTGTGCTGCCATTACAAGGATGTGCCAGAGACGGCTTCCTACGAAAGCGAGGAGCCCAAGATGGAGCTGTCCTGCTGCTGATGTCCGCCTGCTGTCTCCCCCCGTGTCCTCCCAGAGCTTCTTGGCCTCCCTGTGCCTGGCAGCTGGGCTCTGGTCTTCGGTGTGGGCTGAGAGATGGTGCCTTTCAAAGGACATGGCTAATGAGGACAACGGAGCAGGCAGCGAAGAGCTGGCCATCCTGGTCTCCTGGGAAAACTTTTCCTTCATCTCTGGGCTGTGCCCAGCCCTCCATGTGCACCGTGTGGTGTGATCTTTGGAGGCAGCCCTGTGTGCCCTGTCTGGGGAGGACAGCTTGTCCCAGGCTCATTGTTGGGCCACCCAGCAGCAGAAGTGACTGGAGTCAGTGCTCCAGCTTTGGCATGGCATGGTTCCTGCCGCGTTACTGAAGGTCCCCTCACCCTCAGTCACCTCCCCATCTCTGGTTACCTGACTCGTGTTCCAGGTGAGCCCGTGTTGGCGTCACTCTCCCACTGGAGCATCCTGGGCAGGGACGTTGCCACTGCAGTAAGCCCTGTCTCCTGGTGCACAGCCAATGCCACCCCGTTTCTCACTGTGACTCCTGTCCCCAGCAGTCTGGAGCTCATGGACGCACCTGATCCTCTCCCTTGGGAATCCTTCCCCTTTGCTTTCACACCCGATGCTTCTATCAGCCTCATCCTGCTGGATTAGGAGGCAAGACCCTGATGAAATTCTTGATTCTGAGAGTTCCAATCCCACTCCCCGTCTTGATAGCTGGGTAGGCTTGAGAAAGTTGCTTAACCTTCTGGGTCTCACTGTTATCAGTCAGGGACAGACTAGACAATAAACGACCCCAAATCTCCATTTAAAACAGCCTAGATTTCTTTTTCAAGCTTGCTACAAGTCCAGGGTGGGGCTGCTGGGGGTGTGGGACTGCTCTATAAGTTGTCGGTCACAAAGGGACCCAGATTGACAGAAGCTACTGTCATCTCAGCACGAGGTGCCGGGGTTTGCGGCAGCATCACAGAGGCAGAGGGAGAGGGCTGGCGGCCCAGCATCAGCATGTAGGTGCTTTGGCCTGGATGTGGCATGAGTCACCTCTGCTCGTCTTTCACTGGTCACAACCAGCCAGTGGCAGTGCCTAAACTCAAGGGGCTGGGAATTGCAATTCTTCAGGGACCAGGAAGTAGAGGAGAGTTGGATATTAGTGAATCTTAATAATGCTTACCATACTCATTTTTATCTATGAAACAGGAATATTAATAATAGGAAGTACTTTATGTACTTACTGTGAAGCACCCATAAGTATTTTCTGTTACTGTTATCCTTATACTACGGTCTTAATGACTTCTAGGATGCGTACTCAGGCTGGAAGGGCCCTGAGAGATCATCCCACTGAACTTCTCAAGAAGAACGTGACGTGAGTGAGACCTGGCTGGGGCTGGTTCCTGGTCCCACCACTTAGTGGCTGTGTGATCTGGAAACATTTACTTGCCCTCTGTGTGTCTCAGGTTCCTCTTTCATAATTTGGGCCTAATAATCGCATCTGCTTATAGGGTTTGGGAAGTGTAGCCAGTGGTCTCAGCTCACCAATGATGAATGCAAGTATGAACAACTTATAAGAGCCTGGCTGTCAGCCACCCCTTCCCTCACCAGCTGGCAGCCCAGGACCCCTTCCCAGCGATGCCCAACAGGAAGCCTGGAGCAGGCAGTGGCCACATACCTAATCATGGCTGTCCTGAGATCCCCCTCTTGCAGCCTCACTCATCCTCATGACTCTGCTGCCCAGGATGGGTGGCTGTCTGGCAACTGCCCGCCCCCTCCCAGACCACCATGACCCCTGCCACAGGCTACTGCCCACTCCTCTGAGCACCTCCTCCAATTGTCTTGATTCTCACATTGTCTCTAAGGGACACAGTCCCCTTAGCTCTGCAGTGGACACCTGGCGATGGACATACCTTCGTACAATAGCCGTCTCTATTCGAAGCATCTGGGGCAGGCAATGAGGACAGAGTTAGAGACAGCCGGGCACATTCTTTACCTTTGCCTGGGCCCACCGCTCCATCGGGCCAAGTGGAGAAATGCCTTCTTCCCTGAGGGGTTCTGTTGTCTATCCTTAAACTGGCCTGCTTTGGGGAGCCCTGGTCTGTCAGTTATGTCTGCATATTTATGAAAGCCAATCATGACTTGTTTTAGGTCATTCCCACGGGCTCCTGGGTCCTAGTGAATCAGGGAACAAGCCTGGGAACATCCCGGGAATGTTGCTAGTTGCTCAGCCCACAGCTCACAGTGGGCCCCATAGGGCCTGTGTAGTCTCCCCGGCCTGTCAGAGTCTCAACTCTGGCTCAGACTGTGTCAAAATGCTTGTCCCTGTAAAATGCTGAGGACCATGAAGGCCCCACATGAGTGCTCGATTAAAATGTAGAGTGGAAAGGGATCCAGGCTCTGGGTCAGACTTCCTGGGGTCACCTCCTGACTCCACTGCTTACTAGCTAGAGCCCTGGGACACCCTCATCTGTAGCATAGCATCACGAAGTTCCCCCTTATAGGCTTGACGCAAAGTGTTTAGAATAGTGCTTGGCACATAATAAGTGCTCAATAATTGTTAGTTATAACTAGTATCTTCTCTGGTCAACATGCTCACCATAGGATTATCTGACCATGGCTGACTTTGAAGTCTATTCTTCACAGAGCTTGATCTTGTCCATTCTCCTGGTTCCATGCTTCGGTGGGTACACAGGAGGAAACATGGATTCACAAACCCTTGCACTTGAGCAAAGGGACTCCTATACCCCTCTCACTGCCTCCCAAGACCTTCCAGGTGATCTTACTCTTTTTGCCCTCCCATCTCCCAGACCCCACTCAAATCCTTGCTCCAGGCTGGGCTTCTCAGGACCATGTGTTACGCTGCCCTGATGACTGTTGACTTCAGTTGGAACTGGTGTTCTTCATTATTACGTCATTAGCATTAGCGTGGAGAAGCCAGGAGAGTAGCCCATTGTAGTTGATTACTTATCCTCTGGTCCCCTTGCTTGAAGTTCAGTTATGTTCTTGAGGTGGCAAGACTGCAGACTCTCTGCAGATGCCTCCTGTGCACCTCCCCTCCCCTGAGCACGATCACCACAAAGGGACTCCCAAACATTCTTGGAAACTTGGAAGGTTCCACTTCTGATATCTATATATGGACCATTCCCAAGCCCACATCACCACCGAATGAAATCTCCACCAGCCCTCTGAGGAGTACTTTATATTCTAAATCCAGAATGTAGGCAAATCCCTCTGCTTCTCTGATACAGCGTGTTTCTCTTCTGGTCAACTCTACCCATCAGCTGTTAATGAGTTCTTGCTTACCCTGACCTGAAACCTGCCTCTGGTAACTACTAGAAGTCTGGCCCATTAATCACAAGTTGTCCCTTTAGCTGGGGGTTCTTCTCTGAGTGAGGTACACGACCCCTTTATGCAGAGGGGGTTGTTTTCTTGGTTGAGAAATGCTGCTGTAGGTTCTGTTCGCTGTGAGGCTTCTCCCCCGCAGGGTCGGCATCCCGAGCTCTGTCAATCATTCCCAAGATGCAGAGCCTCGGCTTGGCCCCCTCCGCACCCTGGTCCCCAGTGTGAACCTGCACGCCCTCCGCAAGGTGCCTCCCGGCACTGCAGGGTTTCTCCCCTTAGAAACGCTTAGTTTCGGGAGGATCTCTGGAAGGGTTGTTTCTAGGAGCGAAAAGTAATCTGAACGAGCCACGCTGATGGTGGGTGCTCAGGTACCTTTGGGGAACGTGGGGGTCCTGTTGGTGTCCCTCAAATTGTATCAGGAAGGGGGCATCCTGCCCACCCACAGGGAAGCAGGTGGAGGTCCCTGGGCACGTCTCCAAGCCTTTTCTGAATGCTGCAGTTGCCTCCCTGCAGGAGTCAGTGAATTTGAAATAGAATTGTTATCTTTCGCTCAGAGCCTTGGGCGAGGGCAACTGGTCTCCTTTCGGATGTCCCTTGCATTCTTGGGAAGGTTCCTGCCTCACATCTTGGGTGTATACTTTATAAGTAACAGTGCACTGGGGCCCGTGGGGGTGGGGAGGGACCCTCACACGCTTGAGTGATCTGGGACAGGCTCTTCACCCTGCCTGGGGGAATAGACACAAATATTCTGTGTTCATTGTCTTTGAGAAAACGTCTCTTCTCTGATGACCAGTGCCAGCAGTTTCCCCATTGAATGCCCTCCCTTCCACTGACAATGGGTGACCTTGGGCTAACCCCTTCTCCCTTCCCAGTCTCATTTACTTGTCTGTCAAATGAGGAAGGCAGACTCGATGAGCTCTGTGATGCCTTTGTGCTCTGACGTGCTGTGATTGATTTCGCTAACTGTTAGTCTAAGGAACCTATAAAAATGGCCTCGCCCCAGTGGAGGGTTCTTCTCTTAAATGTTC
>NW_025793838.1:2797-4391 GCF_021613505.1 Equus quagga | reverse complement strand
TGAGGTTGTGGTAAGATTGGGCCAAGCGTATAGTCTTGGTGACAGTTGTAGTAGGCAGCCTCCAAGATGGCCCCCAATGATCCCTGCTCCTGGTATTCTTGGCTTTGTCATCCTCTCCCCTTGTTCCCTTGATTCAAAACAGTAGAGCATGGCAACGTAAAGGGGATGTCACTTCTGTGATGAAGTTACAAAAGATTGTGACTTCTGTCCTGCTAGCAGACTGTCACCTTCTTGGATGTATGCATTGATGAAGCAAGTTGCCATGTTGGAGAGGCCCACATGACAAGGAGCTAAGGGTGGGCCCTGACCAACAGCGGGCTAAGAACTGAGGCCCTCAGTCCAACAGCCCACGAGGAACTGAATCCTGACACCCACCACGTGAGCTTAGAAGAGAATCCTTCCCCTGTCAAGCTTTCAGATGAGACCCCAGCCTCAGCCAACACCTTCCCCGTGGCCTCTGAGAGATCTGAAGTGAAGGACGCAGTTAAGCTGTGCCTGGACCCCTGACCCACAAAAACAGCGAGACAGTAAATGTGGGTTGTATTAAGCTACTTAGTTTTATGGTAATTTTTTATGCAATACCAAACAAAAAAAAATATGAGTAGTACTTGCATGATGATTGCAATGATGAAAATATGGTAATAATTGAAAGGAAATTCACAAAATTTCTGAAATTCAGAATTTCGTAACAGGAAGTAGTTCTGTTATGGTGAAATATTGAAGGAATTTATTCAGTCAATATAAATAAGTGCTCACCACTGTATATATTTGTATACATATGGAGGCTTACTCAGGGGGTCCGTGGCCCCGCTCCCTCTCCCTGCATCCAGGTGACGGATTCTGGCATCACTGCCTTTGGCCCTGTGTCCTTGGGGTGTGGCCAACCTTCTGTCTGTCAGTTCCTGTGGCGGCCATGAAAATGTGCTGCTCAGATCTTCCACGGGAGCAGAACTGACTGACAGCCCAGCTGTTGTTTCTCTAGATCCACCAGCACGTTTGCGCTCAGGCCGTGCCTCCCACAGGCTGCCTTCAGCCAACGACTGATCATGGTGGCAGTCCTAATGCGGACCCTTCCAGTGAGGCAGGACCCCTCCAGTGAGGGGCTCGAGGACTCCCCAGTGGCCTGGGCAGATCTTGGAACTACTCTGAAGTCTGGGACCCTTCCTTCCTGATCCGCCTTCCTTCCTGCTCTCCCTTGCAGTGTCAGGCCTGCGTCGTGGTGGGAAGGCTCTCCCACCTTCTCGGGTTCCCTCCCGCTTTGTCCCGTGCAGGCATTTCCCCTAGCACATCTCTCTCTCACGTCACCTGCCTTGGTGTCTGTTTCCCAGAGCACCTGGACTGACACAGTTACGCCCTCATTCATTTGGGTGCCGTGTGAGGTCCTGGCGCACACCCCTGCCCTCACAAAGCTGGCGGTCCTGCAGAAGCCACTGTCTGACAGGACACCCATAGGAACAGCACAGTGATGTCGGTGCAGCAAGGGCATGAGGGCCAGATCAGTGCAGGAGCACAGGGGACGCCCCCACCCCAGCCTGGCATGGGAGGTGGTCAGGAAGGCCTTCCCGGAAGAGGGGACCCTGTTGCTGGAACCCCG
>NW_025793838.1:0-2697 GCF_021613505.1 Equus quagga | reverse complement strand
GTGATTCAAAACAGTAGAGTACAGCAACGTAAAGGGGATGTCATTTCTGTGATGAAGTACAAAAGATTGTGACTTCTGTCTTGCTAGCAGACTGTCACCTTCTTGGATGTATGCGTTGATGAAGCAAGTTGCCACGTTGGAGAGGCCCACATGACAAGGAGCTAAGGGTGGGCCCTGACCAACAGCGGGCTAAGAACTGAGGCCCTCAGTCCAACAGCCCATGAGGAACTGAATCCTGACAACCACCACGTGAGCTTAGAAGAGAATCCTTCCCCTGTCAAGCTTTCAGATGAGACCCCAGCCTCAGCCAACACCTTCCCTGTGGCCTCTGAGAGATCTGAAGCGAAGGACACAGTTAAGCTGTGCCCAGACCCCTGATCCACAAAAACAGCGAGACAGTAAACGTGGGTTGTATTAAGCTACTTAGTTTTATGGTAATTTTTTATGCAATAATAGATAACTAGTACACATTATTAATTGACGTAATTTTTTAGAAAGAAGTTTGGGAAAACTTGATACAATCACAAAACTGTATTTTTTGATCCAGTAACTTCAAATCTAGAAATGTATCCTCGAGCTATAACCCAACAGGAAATAATATATGCCCAAAGGTACATAAGAGCATTAGCTATAATACAAAAAAAAAAAAAACAAAAAGAAATAATGGGAATGTTGAATAGCAATGACTTAGGAAATTGTGGTACATCCCTTTGTCGAATAGCGTTCAGGCACTAAAAAGTGTAATTATGAAGCCTATGGTAGAAACGTGTAGAGCTATTAGTTATAAATACCAAACAAAAAAAAAATATGAGTAGTACTTGCATGATGATTGCAATGATGAAAATATGGTAATAATTGAAAGGAAATTCACAAAGTTTCTGAAATTCAGAATTTTGTAACAGGAAGTAGTTCTGTTATGGTGAAATATTGAAGGAATTTATTCAGTCAATATAAATAAGGGCTCACCACTATATATATTTGTATACATATGAAGGCTTACTCAGGGGGTCCGTGGCCCCGCTCCCTTTCCTTGCATCCAGGTGACGGATTCTGGCATCACTGCCTTTGGCCCTGTGTCCTTGGGGTGTGGCCAACCTTCTGTCTGTCAGTTCCTGTGGTGGCCATGAAAATGTGCTGCTCAGATCTGCCACGGGAGCAGAACTGACTGACAGCCCAGCTGTTGTTTCTCTAGATCCACCAGCACGTTTGCGCTGAGGCCGTGCCTCCCACAGGCTGCCCTCAGCCAATGACTGATCGTGGTGGCAGTCCTAATGACCCTTCCAGTGAGGCAGGACCCCTCCAGTGAGGGGCTCGAGGACTCCACAGTGGTGTGGGCAGATCTTGGAACTACTCCAAAGTCTGGGACCCTTCCTTCCCGATCCACCTTCCTTCCTGCTCTCCCTCACAGTGTCAGGCCTGCATCGTGGTGGGCAGGCTCTCCCACCTTCTCGGGTTTCCTCCCGCTTTGTCCCGTGCAGGCATTTCCCCTAGCACATCTCTCTCTCACATCACCTGCCTTGGTGTCTGTTTCCCAGAGCACCTGGACGGACACGGTTACGCCCTCACTCATTCGGGTGCCGTGTGAGGTCCTGGCGCACACCCCTGCCCTCACAAAGCTGGCAGTCCTGCAGAAGCCACTGTCTGACAGGACACCCATAGGAACAGCACAGTGAGGTCGGTGCAGCAAGGGCGTGAGGGCCAGATCAGTGCAGCAGCACAGGGGACACGCCCACCCCAGCCTGGCATGGGAGGTGGTCAGGAAGGCCTTCCCGGAAGAGGGGACCCTGTTGCTGGAACCCCAGAGTGTGAGCTGAGAGAAGCTAATGCTAATAACATCAAAGACCTCTATAACCCTGATGTGCCGAAACCTTTACGGATATTAATTCATGTAATTTGCCCGACAATCCTCGCATCCCCATTTTACAGGTGGGGAGAGCAAGGCACAGAGGTGAGACAGAACTGGGGCAGTCTGTGTAGTTTTTGTGTCAGTCAGGGCCCAGCCTGGAGACGGAAGCCCACAGTGATTAGAACAGGGGAAGTTTAATATGAGGAATTATTACTCTGTGAGGAATTATTACACTATTATAAGGGGGATGGAGGGAAGCGGGAGGAGTGTGTAAGAAATCAGGAGAGCTCTGCGTGCATGAAGACCAGCTGGAAGGAGCAGTCCTGCCCTGCCGGGGCTCGGATGCAGACCTCAGTGTAGGTGTGCCCGCGGGGCTCACTGGTGTGAGAAGAGGCTCAGTCAGGCACCAGACTGGCAGAACTCGCTGGAAGTCCCCCGTCGCAGGTAACAGGGAAGCCATCCACAGCAGGTGCCCCACTTCAGAACTCGGTACAAAGCCGCCTGAGGGAATGCTGGGAAGTGGCCCACGAGGAGGGGCCTCAGCAGTGGCGCTCCACTGGGAAGCCTCTGAAGGGGTTTCAGGGCACTGCCAGGGCGGGCACACTGCAGCCTCTGGACCCTGGGAGACAGTGCTCTGGAGGAGCCCACTGTGGGAGAAACTGCCCTGCGAGAGCCTGACAAGAGGAGCGCACTGGAGCCAGAAAGAGAAAACTCCAGTCCCACTCCAGTGTCCCGCCAGCGCCCTCCACTGACAACAATCAGCACGTGCCGGCTGGAGAGAAATGTTCAGAGGGTCCGTCTCCGTGTTCTCAGAGCAGGCGGTGAAGGATGGATTCGCAGTTGATAACTGG
>NW_025793837.1:0-24449 GCF_021613505.1 Equus quagga | reverse complement strand
ATGCCTTTGTTATATTAAAGGAGAGATTTAAGTAAGCAGTTGAGCTCAGAGGTCATGCTTAAAGGTAAAAATGTTTTGTAACTGAAACCATGGACTTGAATGAGATTACTCAGAGAATAGAAAATTAGAAGAAAGACGGGCATAGGGCCAAATCTTGAGGCCTGCTTAATGACATGGTGAAGAAGGTCAGCCTGCCAAGGAGACTAAGGAGCAGCTTAAATGGTAGTAGAAAAAAGAGAGTGTTATGTCCTGAATGGCATTGGAAAAGGGTGCTGAAAGAGAGTGCCAGTGGTTAGTAGACCTGAATTCCACAATCATGTAAGAGGAGGCATTAAAATGTCCATTACATTTAGTAAGTGATAGGGAGATAATGATAACTAATGAGTCTACTGAGAGTTATTTTATTGGTGATAGAGGGGTGGAAGCCAGAATGGAGCAGATTGAGGAGTGAGATTGTGAAAATAGAAATTACTTTTTTAGAAATTTATGTGTAAAACTGGATGGAAGGCAGTGGCAGAACTATATTGCATTGAAAGAGTTTTGTCTGGTTTATTTGATTTTAAAGGGAGACTTGGGGAATTTTACAAACAAATGGAGAGAATTCGTTTGACTGGATGTTTGAAGACATATGAACATATGAGAGAGAGAGAGAGATGGGATCAAAGCCCAGGTGGAATCAATCAATCATCTATCAATATAATCTACTCATCTGTCTTCTAAACATTTATATACCTATATTTACATTTTCAATTTGTTTTTATAGTATTTAACAAATTAAAAATTCCTTCATTCTTTAAGTTTTCTCCTTTCAGATTGTACTTGCAGCTCTAGTCTCCAAAAAAGTGCTACTGAATTGAGGGTACCAGTTTATTTGGATGTGTGACTGAAAGAAATGTTCTTATCATCACGGCAATTAAAATACAATATTTTGAAAACATGCATTATTATCCCTTGACTTGGAAAATCATGAATGTAAACTATAAATTTCTTTTAATATATAAAAGAATTTCAAAATTACCATTTTGAAATTTTGGCCATATAAACCAAAACCAATAATTCATTTAATTAAACTGCCATATGAAATAGCTTTTAGGTTGATTATAAAAATAAACTAGGATTTTTCTATATTATATAGTACTCAATATCACATTCATTTTTTTAAAGCTGTAGAGAAGGCATTGATTACATTCAGAAATATAATGTATACTCTATTATGTTGACACAAAAGCATTCTTTTTTCTAATTTTCACTATTAAAGGCAGTGTTCTCTGATAACCATATGCACTTACTTTTCAAAGCAAACACATGCGCATGTGCACACAAACACGCACATGTTCAATAATGATATTGGCTATCGATGGGAATGAGTAACTAGAATCCTTTTCTGGTTTTCTTTTCTTTCTCTCTTGATCAAGGGATAAGACTCCACATCATCTCTCCCAAGCTTTCCTGGGCCCCTTTCTGTGTCACACTGAGGGTCCTTGAGTCCTTCATGTTTTCCATTCCCAGCGCTGGCTCTGTCCAGGATATGAGGTGGTAGAAGGTATGCCCTCAAAGATGACAAAATAGGATGCTAACTAAAGGAGACTGCAGAATATTATGAAGTTGTTGGTTAAGATTTGAAAAGCTATAATAAGGATTTTGTCTTATCAGAGAACTTAATGGCTATTCAGAAACATTGCCAAGTTTGATTTTCCCAGGCAATTTTTCCAGAGGCACTTAAAAGTTTTAGAGCAAATCCTATAGATTCGTGTTGATCTTTTTTTCTGACAAGAGAAAAATCAAGCTTCTACTGTGTACAATGTTGAGGAGAAGTCAAATAAGATGGACACTGATTGTTGATTGGGTCTGGCAGCATGGAGGCTTTGATGGCTTTGGGGGAGAAGTTTTGGTGTTTTTTAGGGGGGCAGAACATCTGGTTGAGTGGACTAAAGACTGAGCGAGAGGTGAAGAAATATACAAAACTCTGGTCCTGAAGGGTAGGAGAGAGACTTTTCAAGTCAAGGGACAATAATGCATGTTTTCAAAATATTGTATTTTAATTGCCGCGATGGTAAGAACATTTCTTTCAGTCACACATCCAAATAAACTGGTACCCTCAATTCAGTAGCACTTTTTTGGAGACTAGAGCTGCAAGTACAATCTGAAAGGAGAAAACTTAAAGCATGAAGGAATTTTTAATTTGTTAAGGACCCTTCAGGACCACAGTTAAAGTGTGCTTGGGTCAGGCTGCTATTTTTAAAAATGGAAGCCATCCGAGCATGTGTTAATGGAAAGTAGACAATAGTGAGGGAGTATTGGAAAATGGGAAATAGAGTCAAGTTCCTGAGAAAGTAGAAACACTCCCAGTGGACAGGGATTATCATTAATGACAACAAGTTCTCTCCTTTTACTATAAAAGGAGGGGAAAATGTGCAGATGTAAGTGGGGTTGTATAGCTTATGCAAAAAGGTGAGCTATGACTAGTCTAATGGTTTCTATATACTCTATGCAGTAAGAAGAGAGAGCCTCAATGGGAAATGAGATAGAATGCAAGTGGTGAGAGGTTGGGGGAAAAGGGTAAGGTTTGAAATAATTGTTGTAGAAAGTTAAAGAATTTCTATTTAATAGAACAGAGACTTGCTTAAGAGTACTGAGGATCCAATACATTTATTCCTCTATTAATTTTCTTTGCAATCAATAATTCAAGCTTATACTTACGAAGAGTCATAAAATATGACATTTATCTAAATGTTGGAAAATGAAAAAAACCTTTAAGGCCAACTTTCTGATTATCTGAGTCAAAAACAAGTTATAAATGCCAGTGTATCTCTAGTACACATTTTACTTCATTCATTGTTCTGCTTAAAGATATTTATCTTAAAATGCTTTGTTTCTGTGTATTTGCCTTTAAAAAAAATAATAAATTGGAGGATTTGAAACTTGCTTTTTTCACTTGTGTATCTCCCCACAGTACTACGCAGGGTACTTTCAACATAATGGAAGTTTTGGGGGTTTTTTTTTACACTTTTGACTGACTCTTTCCGGCAGTAATTTTACATCAATCACAGGCCTGTAATTCACTTTCTCTTTTTCTGTTACCGATAATTGTTCTGGGTTACCCTTTGCTTGACGAAAGGCCTCATGGTGGGATGGAAACTTGGGACATTATATGCCAGGATTTGTTAAGCTTGTTTCTTTTCCTTTTTAAAAAGTTTACTTGAAGTTATTATGAAGTCATGTCATGGTCATGTTCTTTCTTCAAGTTATGCTGAGGACAAGCTTTTGTGTAATCTTATTTCTTCTCCTTTTTTCTGTATTGTTTTTGGAGAAAATATTGGAAGACACGTTTCTAGGCAACTGCCATTATCTTCATCATCTTATTATCTTCACCTACCCAAAAATCTCTTGGTTATTCACTTTAAATGTAACTATTTTAGAAAAACAAAGATCAATTGAATTTAGTTGGGCAACTTGTAAAAGTTTAAATTTATTGTAATATGTATAAATTTGGCCCACAAATTCATGTGTGTTCAAAAGGGAAAATTTTTAAAGGTCTTATTATGTCAGTTTAAGTTAAACCGTATTTCAAACTTATACTCCATGGGCTGTAATGAAACATGCACACATACAGGCTGAGAGACAGACAAAGCACCAGAAAACAAATAAAACAGTTAATCTGAGTTTTCCCTGAGGTCACTCCATCCATGTTGTACTGAAGTTTAGATTTTTTACCTATAGTCAAGGTTACAGGGAGATGTTAGGAGATGTGTGAAAGTTGGAAGTCAATCAGTTGTCCACAAATGCGTTTCTATAAGAAAGAGTTCCTCTACACATAGTCCCATCAGGTCTAGAAATTGGAGTACAGAATCTTTTGTGAAGCTACTCTGCTGGCTCCCCATGGGGGTCTGTCAGGGTGTGTGTCATGCTCTTTTTCTTTAAGCTATAGTTGCCACAGACAGAGCCGGGAAGTAAGGAAAAGATACCCTGTAAGGAAAGGAAAGATGATAGGAAGCCAAAGGAAAAAAAACAAAAATGAGAAAAAAAATAGACAGCTATCTTATCTATATTATCTCATCTCCACAATCCAATCTAAAATTATTACTGCTCTGTTTTTATTATATGAAGAGCTAACGATTGCATCATGTACTTTAATTTTTGATACAATGTGTTGATTTTTACTTCACAGCTGGCTTGGAAATTGATGGGAACTATCCATTATTTCAGTCCATTTATAGAATGACAGCCACAGACGAATACTCTGCAAATGGTGATAGACTGCTGATTGGTACAATTACTGTGTGAGATGAGTATATCACTTCAGCATACAGCACTATGCTTCAGAGATATTTTTTGAGAGTAGTTAAGATATTTAATTTGATAATTAAAGAGAATCTAATGAAGTTGACAACCATATTTGTATTAATGTTGAAAATAGCATTTTTAAGAAAACATTTTCTTGTCTTTCTTTTTTTTTGAGGAAGATTAGCTCTGAGTTAACATCCACCACCAATCGTCCTCGTTTTGCTGAGGAAGACTTGCCCTGAGCTAACATCGGTACCCATCTTCCTCTACTTTATATGTGGAACGCCTGACACAGCATGGCTTGATCAGCAGTGTGTAAGTCCGTGCCCTGGATCTGAACTGGCGAATCATGAGCCACCGAAACAGAGCAGGCGAACTTAACCAGTGCACCACTGGGCTGGCCCAAGAAAAAGATATTTTCTTGATATGTACAAAAAAATTATGCAATGACTTCTAATGGATAGGTAGCTGGGAAGAAGATGTTAATGCTGAGCCAAAAACTGAGCCTTTTTGCCTTTTGGATTCTATTCAGAACTCTTTCAGTTTTCTAGCATTTCAATAATACATGTGAATGTGATTATAACTTTTGATATTTCAGTATCCTAATTACTACATATCTAACAGTAAGAGACTACTCTCATAATTGATTCATCGTTATAAAGTGTCCTAGAAATTTTGCAAAATAAAAAGAACCTATAAAGCTCTATCTCGAGAATTGAGGTACATTGGAATAGAAAAGTCAGCAAGCTTGCTCTGCAGCTATTCTTTTTAAATATGTATTGAAAGACTTTACTACTTCTAATTTAGTAACTCACAGTATGCAGTAATGGAGCGCCAAATGAGGGTGAAGTAATGGAGCTGTCAGGTGATTTTGGATAAATTTATGGCTTTGCTACTAACTAGTGTGTGATCCTGGAGAAGTCACTCAATCCCTCTTGCCCTTGATTTACACAGTTAACCTTCAGTGATATATGTGCTATTGTCAGTCAAATTACTCAAAATCCCTGCTCAAAAGTATTTTGTTGTAGACATCAATATGAAATTAACATGAAATTAAGAAAGATGAGAACTTTCCTATTAGATGATGTCATTCCAATAGATTAAGAATTAATTTATTGTCCAGTTGAAAATAGTTATTACCAGTTCTGTCATTTGCAGGAACGTGATATGGACCCAGAAAATTTAGTGTTTTGGAAATGGTTCCATTGTTAGAGGCTAGATAGATATCAGGTTTTTAATTTTATTTTGGTTCTTTTATTGGTGAGGAAGATTGGCCCTGAGCTAACATCTGTGCCAATCTTCCTTTATTTTGCATATGGGACATGCTACAGCATGGCTTTTGCTGAGCAGTATGTAGGTCCACCCCGGGATCCGAACCCGCAAACCCCAGGTCACTGAAGTGGAGTGCGCAAAATTAACCACTAAGCCACCAGGCTGGCCCCTCAGACATTTAAAACAATACGCAGGTATAATTTAACTTTTCTTTAATCAAATTTTACTTCATTTTAAACTACATTTTTTTCAGATGCTTTTCAGAAGAGATTTATCTGATCTAACCTCTTCTCAGAGGTAGTGGCAAAGAAATAAAATGTGGAATCAAGAAGTAAGATAAGTTATAAACTGCATTAACATTTGAAATTAGTTTATATCATTATAATCCTTTTGTTTCTTAAAATTCAAACTTAGTTACAGTGAGTTTATTTTGTACATTCTTTCAGAGTTGTATTAATTTGCAGAATCAGAATTAAGTATTTTTTTAAATTCTCTTAGAAAAATATGTATAGTCATGTACCTATATTTTGCTATCTATAAAATAATAGCAAATCTTTTGGTCATGTTAATAGGCTAACCAACTTTTATTTTTCCTATACTCTGCATCAGTATATGCCAGTGGTTTTAATACAAGCTAGATAATAAAGAAAGACTGAAATTGATCACTGTGAAAATAGAGAACTTTCTACATATTTGCTCTATTATTGTATCATAATAATCTTCCATATAATAGATCTTTTCATTTATTTAGGTGTGAGTAATGTATATTTTATTTTTCTAGTACTCCATTGAGACACAGTTATCTGGACAAAACAAAGGAGCAAATTCTTTTGCAGTGGATTCGATAAGTGTCATTGTTAGCTTGAAAGGCAAAGATCTCTTTGACTTTGATGCTGGCTATCATTTAATTAATATATTTACTAATTATTCTACAGAAAGTGATAGGGAATTTTTATAACTTTGAACTCTGCCTGAAAAATTAAACACATTATTACTTTAATGGAAGAGTAATATTTTGTGATTCATTTATGAGAATTAGTACAGTTAACCAAGTCTAGATCCAGTCTTTGTGTGTTACTCAAAGCATAGAAATCACACCTTAACTTTTTAGATCTATCTAAAGAAGTTTAAGGTAAAAAAAAAAATGTAAATGGCTGTCTAATCAGGGAAAATTAAATCATTAAAATTTAAATTTTTCTAAACACAAAAGTAATGGAAGAAACTTAAAACAGTCAAGTTTTCATATTGAAACTATGTGAATGTTCATATCCTGCCCCACTTAGAATGGCAAAATACATTTGTAGACAAGGTAAGATCGGTTATAAATCATATAGATGAATTTGAAATTAATATAGTAGCAAGAAGAATAATTTCTGATAATTCCATAAGAAAGATAATTTAAGGAAAGCATTTTGGGGAAGATTTTTCTGAGTGAAAAATGAAGGATGTGTAACCAGGAACAACTGACTAGAAAGAAGGCAGCTAGAAGGCTATTGAGACAATCTGTCCACAGAGAAACAAAGTATGAAATTTGAGAAATAAAGGGATAAATTATTTTTTATTCCTGTTAAAACATTCCTATTTTCAGAAATCCTCCACATGTATTATCGAGAAAATAGCCATAAAGGGGAGAATGTAAGAATTGATAGAAAAAAATAGAGAATTTGCTTCTGAAAATATCCTTACAAGAAAGAAGCATTAAAAATTAAAGAGGATCTCAACTTTCTAGCCTAAAATAACATAAATGGTAGAAGAAGCCAATGATTTCTATTTCAATTTTAATTGGGTATGTTGAATGTTACAGGATGGTGGAGAAGTTAATGATACTTACCTTTTAAGCAATTTCAGTCTTAGGACTACAATATGAGGTTAAAATTAGGCAGAAAAAATTGGAGATTATGCATATGAGCCACATATTAAGCAGTTTGGCCCCTTACTTCTGACCCTTGATTCACACATTCAACCAAACCTCTACTAAGTTCTTTAAGACATATTCCACTACGTAAATAACCAATTCATTTTTTGACATTTGATATGCTGGTACCCATCCGAGAGATTTAAGTTTGGTACAATCATTGTCAGCCCCTCTACAGCTTGGATTTTTGCACATTGTAAGGGCTTATTGAATGTTTGCTTAAGAGAGATTTAGAGTAGATACCTCACTGTCTCAGCAGTGGTTTGTTTTTCTTTTCCAGAAGGACACCTACTGATATGTGTGAATGATATCTAAAGGGTGAGATGTGTGACAGGCTGATGAGGAAAATACTTGACATCTGATGGCTTTCTCAACTCTTCAGAAATTACGTCCTGTCCTTGATGGCAAAGCATAACTCATAGTCCTGTTTCTGGGGGTTAACATCAAACTCCCCACTTTGTGAATAGTTTCAGTGTATTGTATTTAGGGTTTATGATTCAATCTGGAATTTGTTCATTATCTTTTTCATTCAATTTATTCTATATTTAGGCATACGGCCAAGCTACAAAGACTTTTGAGTGAAATTTAATGATATACAAAATGAAGCTATTTTGAAATATATGACAAACCTAGTTAGCTAAGAAAGTATTTATGTTTCTTTTAACTGCCTAGAAGAGAAATAAAAAGATATATCTAATTTAAGAAAGCCAGAAAACATAACAGGAAACATATTATAAAGATATATATGTATTGCCTAATAATATACTGTAAAGTTTTTAAATTCTTAACAAGATGAAGGTGATATTATCACAAATCCAAAGGATTCTTTGCAAGTTATCATAACTCGACAGATAAGTGCATATGAATTTGCATTTTCAACATTTTTCACCATATTTTTTTTCTTTAGACCATTTCCTCTGAATTCTGTTAATGTGACTGAAAAAAACCTGTTGGAGAAATTACAGGAAGAATAAAAGCAACAGATTGAGATGAAGATAGCAGCATCACTCATTCCTTTAAAACTTAGCAGGAAATGTTTGGTTTGGACCCTTGTAAGTTTTAAATGCAAACTTCTAGCCTACTTTGGTTAAACATTCACTGGCTAATCTCTGCATAACTTGGGATGGTAAAACTACACTTTATAAATTAAATTAAATATGGAGAAGGAAACATAGCAAAAATATGTGGCACTTGACAATTGGTATTTTTCTATTTGTTAAAATGACATTCTTGTGAAATAATGAGTGTCATAGTACCTTATTTTTATAACTGGCTATCATCTTTCAGAGACAGTGAATACAAGTGCTTGTAAACTATAGGGCAAGTAAGTCATATATATTTGACTTAATCTCCTTAATTTCATTTGTGGAAATTGAGACTTTTCTTGAATAATTTGATTTTGGATATTTGGTATGGACAGATTTCTGCCCATGGATTAAGGTAGGATTACTCTTCTGAAATATTGTTTTCCTATGGCCCACCACAGTACCTGATTTAATTGGTCAGCATTCAATCAGTGGAAAAAAACTACCAGGAACACAACTGTGAGAGCTGGTTAAGCAGTCACTGCAAGGCTATTGTCTCTGTGTCTGATGCTGGAGCTTGGAGTCCACAAAGCAGGAAGTCAGGATGGGAAGATAGATGAAAAGTGGGGAAGATTAAGGGTAGACTGGAACACATAAGTAGGCATGGATTCCATGAGGATAGACTAAAACCCTTGTCAGTTCTTGTTGCCTCTGACTTTGGTGGTGTGGGTGTCCTATAGAAGCTGAGCCTTTCATCACAAGGCTGAGCACACATACCTGGTCTAGGAGTCAGAGAAGCTGAAAGAGGATCTAGAGCTAGAGCAGACGCAGCTGCTACTTCACATCAATGGGGAAACAGTGGACCAGCAAAAACATATACAAGAAATGAAATGGCAGCTGCTGTGTTTCCACCCTCCCAGCCAAGTATGAATCTCCCTTGGTGGTGCCAGGGATGAACAGTCATCTCCATCTTTACAAATTTTCCTGTTTGACACTCGAGCTCATTTTTCATCTTTGTGTACAATAACTTTGAGTGAGGTTGGATGGCAGAAGCAATACATGATTAGGATTTTAATATGGTTTGGTTAGTTTTTTCAGGCTCAGAAACATTAATAACTCTTTACTATTATAATTAAATCAAAGATAGTGATTTGTGTCTGGCGCTTTTAAAAATAAAGATGCTACCTATGTTTGGTATAAGTGACAATTTAGAGACTTGGAAGAAAATGTGATGAAACCATTTTTAATATTTAATTATATTTTAAAGGAAAACATAAGCAAGCAGGCATTTTTAAAGAAATATTTTCAGTGAATATAGAATTGCTAAACATCACTTTTTTCATTCACTAATAATGTATATCAAGTGAATTAAAATATCAATATGAATAAATTAACATATACTTAATTATTTGAGTTCAGTAATTTTTCTTCATTTTATTTATTTTCATTAGTCCCAGGCATAATCAGTCTTTTTCAGCCTTTGAATCTCATCAACCCAAATAACCCTAAAATCTACTCTTTGAAAATTGAGGCCAGAGATTTTGGAATTAATACCAGTACCTATATGTTTATAGTTTTGGTGGAGAATGTAGTTAATGCTATTGCATGTGACTCAAGTTTTTCAACAGGAGCAGATATATTGCAGGTCAATTTTATTGATAACATTCATGAAACAATGATAGAGTAGGAAAATTTTAAAATAAAACTTGGAATTGTAGTTCAAGTGTTTTTTTTTTTTTAGTTATATAAAAGAAAAGTAGATAAAAGAACTGGCTAAAGTGAGAGACATACTCCTAAAAAGAAAAAATAATAGAGTTAGTATAATTTACATTAACGTTCAAATAATTATTTCTTTGCTTGGCATATTGGAGACGAGCAATGACAAAATTATTTTAGGTTTATCTGCAAAATATGAAATTAACAAGTAGCCTCACAAATTGTCAAATAGATGAAAATCTAAACAATAAAATATAATTTTCAACTACTAAATTGAGCAAGGTTTAAAAATAATAAGGGAAAAAAGCAGTGTTGACTAAAATATTAAGAAATGAACACTTTCATAAAGTGGGATTTTGAATAACCACCCAAAATATAATTTTGGTAAGCATTTATAGAGAGTACTAAAATGAATATAATCTTTATTCTAGTATGTCTGTTTCTTAGAGTTCATCTTTACACAATTATTGGAGATATGGTCAATATTTATGTGCAAAATTTGTAGTAGCATAATGTTTGAAATAACCAAAATGTCTAACAATAGGAAATTGGTTAAAAGACAGTCTATCCATTTGATAAAATGCTATCTAGCTATTAAAAGTTATCCTTTCAAAAAATAGTAAGCATGGGATAATACAAACTATAAAACCCGTTTCCTTAATTTTGTTGTATATGTGATATTAACAGACAATTACAAACACACACCATTATATATAACCATTATTATCTCTTTTTTTTGTATGATTGCAAGAAATTATTCTTTATTTCCCAACACTTTTAATAAATGTTCTCTACTGTTAATTTCTTTAATCTTTCTCAAAACTGTAGCTTTGGTTAAAAAATTTCAACTTTTTGAATGAGAATCACCATTACTCTTAATAGTATGTAATTATTTCATCTGATATTCTTGCTTCCAAAAGAGTACTTGCTTATAATAGGTTTCCAGTTATATCAACTATAACAGAATAGATATGTAAACTAATATATGGAGGTATCCTTCAGTATGAGTAAAATAGATGTATTCCTAAAAGTTTGGTATAAATTAAAATTTTGTCAATTGTATTTCATTTTTTAAGTAAAAATTTGTAATGTATTAATTGGAATCAGTATACCCATGTATATAAGATAATGAAGTATGTTCTTCTCATTAATGCTATACAAACCACAACCTCATATACCATTCCCAGATTTCACCCTTGTGTGTTTTTGTGTTTTTCGTGAAGACCTACTGAAAGTAAAAGCTTTTAAACATTTCAGTGTACTAGAGACTTTGCACATTGTAGAATCTCAGAAAACACAAGTTGCCTTGATTTAAATTTGATTGGGTTAACTCGAGCTCACCAATTACAACTGTTCTGCTAGTTAGTCTCTCCACTCTTTTCCATCCATTTATTTCTAAACTTACTTGCTTACCTGTCATTTTAAAACACTAACTACTCTTTCTACCTTCTCTGTTTCAGCTCCTTTTCTTTTTCTTGCTGTTTCTTTTAAGAGAAACTACCCACGTAACTGGGAGATAATGAGAGAAAAGTAAAGTTGAGGGCAAATGGAACAAGGCAAACTTTGTTAAATAAGTTTTTGGTTTTTTTTCTGGATTCCTGTCCATCACTGCTCTCTGTCCATTTCTCACCACCAGCATTATCCCTTCTCCACATTTTTTTTTTTTTTTGTCAACCTCAGGTAGGGCCTTCTTACTCTAACAATTTTTTTTTTTAAAGATTGGCACCTGAGCTAACATCTGTTGCCAATCTTCTTCTTCTTTTTTTTTTCCTTCTTCTCCCCAAAGCCCCCCAGTACATAGTTGTATATTCTGGTTGTAGGTCTTTCTGGTTGTGCTCTGTGGGATGCCACCTCAGCATGGCTTGGTGAGCGGTGACACATCTGTGCTCAGGATCCGAACCTGCAAAACCCTGGGCCACTGAAGCAAAGCACATGAACTTAACCACTCGGCCACAGGACCAGACCCCTTCTTCACTTTTAAGAAACACTACTCCTTTGGAAACTCAAAAGTTCCAAAACACCCACACACAGGCTTCTTACTTTGAACCAAAACGTATCTTCTGGCATGTGTAATAATAAATTTAGCTGAAATAACAATTTGTGATAAAGGGACCTGTTCACAGAGGTTAAGCTTAGGAAAGGAAAGTATCCTAGGTAGACCTTGGCAATGAACCAGCTTATAGGTCTGGTATTTGTGAAAAGATTATCTTTTGGATCATTTTGAGACAATTTAACTGATGTTCTTTGTAATCTCCTTTTGGTCTCCCCCAGATTATAGAAGCTTTAAAAAGATACACATGGATCCCAAGGAGGTTATTCCAACATAAATTCCACCACAGACTTGGCTGAACCAGCATAAGCTGCTTATGCAGCATCAAGATCAAGATATCTTTCCCTTCTAACATGTGGGTTTACGGCCCTTGGGACAGAGGAATAGCAGAAAAGAAAATATCACTTTCTATCAAAAATAAGGTAAATCTGTGGGTCTCTTTGAGGTTACCCAAAACAAGGTATTGACACTATTTTCAGGGGGCTAACGTGACACATACATATACAACTCACTTACTGCGTTAAATTACCTAGTTGACTTAAGGAACTAGAGCAAACCACTAAATTAGGGAATCTGTTTACATATGTTCAGTTTGAAACAAAGGTTCAAAATAAGTAACACCTGTTCACACAAAAACAGTTGCATAATTCTTAGAAATAGTCAAACTATATGAGACTTTTTCAGGACTACCTAGTCTAGATTATAGTACAATATTCGCTGTACTTGGTATCCAAGATTCAAGTGTACATAAAGCAGGAATCCTTTTTTTAAAAAAGAATAGCATCTGTAAAATCACACAACAGGTGAAGAAACTATTTATGATTTAAATGTGTGTACATTTGTGTTATTTGATTTTGAGGTGAGACAGAATCACAACTGGTGACATTGAAAAGAAGATAGGAACAGTGGTTGGAGAAAGGAAAGTAACATTTATTGGGCTCTTGTGAGATGTATTATGTATAATATTTTATTTAATCCTTAGAACTACTCTAAGGTTGAAAATATACTTTATCCCCATTGTACAGATGAGATAATTAGTAGATCAGAAATTCAAAAACATTTCTTGCTAATTTCACAACCTGTGCCCTATAATGTGAAAAGAGATAAAAAGCTTCAATTATCTGAAATAAAAGAGTCAGTGGCCAGCCCCATGGCTGAGTGGTTAAGTTTGCATGCTCCACTTTGTTGATCCAGGGTTTGCAGGTTCAGATCCTGGGCACGGACCTATGCACTGCTCATCAAGCCATGGTGTGGTGGCACCCCACATAAAGGAAAGAATGACCTACAACTAGGATATACAACAAGTACTGGGGTTTGGGGGAGAAAAAAAAGGAGGAAGATTGGCAGTAGATGTTAGCTCAGGGCCAATTTCCTCAGCAAAAAAAAAAAGTTTCAGCTCTTCTAAAAAAAAACAGTCAAAGTTGAAATCACATCTTAATGACCATTGACTTTCTGCCAGACACTGAGCAATTTTATCCCATTCCACATACCAGTCCAAAATTTAATTGTGGAAATAGTAAACTGATATTATTATGATGGCTCTCTTAAAATGGATATTTAATGGGACTAATAATTTGTGATCTTTTTTTTCCCTGAAATAAGTACCATTAAGAAAACTGCTATAAAAGAAAAGAAAGCAGGGGTAGCAATACTTATATCAGACAAAATAGACTTTAAATAAAAAACTGTAATGAGAGACAAAGACGAGCACTATATAATGATCAAGGGAACAATCCAACAAGAAAATATAACACTTGTAAATATCTATGCACTCAACATAGGAGCACATAAATATATAAAGCAATTATTAACAGACATAAGAGGAGAAATAGACAGTAACACAGTAATAGTAGGGGACTTTAACACTCCACTTAAACCAATGGATAGATCATCCAAACAGAAGATCAGTAAGGAAACACTCGCCTTAAAGGACACATTAGACCAGATGGACTTAGTAGATATATACAGAACATTTCATCCAAAAACCACAGAATACGCATTCTTTTCAAATGCCCATGGAACATTCTCCAGGGTTGATCACATATTAGGTCACAAAATAAGTCTCAATAAATTTAAGAAGATCAAAATAATACCATGCATCTTTTCTGATCACAAAGGTATGAAACTGGAAATCAACTACAGAAAGAGAACCAGAAAAGCCATAAAAATGTGGAGATTGAGCAAAATGCTACTGAACAATGATTGGGTCAATGAAGAAATCAAAGAAGAAACAAAAAAATTCCTGGAGACAAATGAAGATGAAAACACGACGTGCCAAAATCTGTGGGATACAGCAAAAGTGGTTCTACGAGGGAAGTTTATAGCAATTCAGGCCTACCTAACAAGGAAGAAAAATTCCAAATAGACAATCTAAAAGTGCACCTAAAAGTACTGGAAAAAGAACAACAAACAAAGCCCAAAATCAGCAGAAGGAAGGAAATAATAAAAATCAAAGTTGAAATAAATGAGAGAGACTAAAAAAAAATAGAAAAAATTAATGAAACCAAGAGCTGGTTCTTCGAAACGATAAACAAAATTGACAAACCCTTAGCTAGACTCACCAAGAAAAAAAGAGAGAAGGCTCAAATAAATAAAATCAGAAATGAAACAGGAGAGATTACAACGAACACCTCAGAAATAAAAAAGATAATAAGGGAATACTATGAAAAGCTATACGCCAACAAATTGGATAATCTAGAGGAAATGGATAAATTCTTAGAAACATACAACCTTCCAAAACTGGACCAAGAAGATGTAGAAAATTAGAATAGACCAATCACCAGTAAGGAGATCAAAGCAGCAATCAAAAACCTCCCAAAAAATAAAAGTCCAGGACCAGATGGCTTCCCTGGTGAATTCTACCAAACATTCAAAGAAGACCTAATACCTATCCTTCTCAAACTATTCCAAAAAATTGAAGAGAAGGGGAGGCTTCCTAATTCCTTCTACGACGCAAACATTATCCTGATATCAAAATCAGACAAGGACAACATATAAAAAGAAAATTACAGGCCAATATCACTGATGAACATTAATGCAAAAATCCTCAACAAAATACTAGCGAAACGAATACAACAATACATTAAAAAGATCATGCATCATGATCAAGTGGGTTTCATTCCGGGGATGCAGGGATGGTTCAACATCCACAAATCTATCAACGTGATACACCACATTAACAAAATGAAGAATAAAAATCACATGATCATCTCAATAGATGCAGAGAAAGCATTTGACAAGATACAGCATCCATTTATAATAAAAACAAAATAAAATGGGTATAGAAGGAAAATACCTCAACATTATAAAGGCCATATATGACAAACCCACAGCAAATATCATTCTCGATGGAGAAAACTGAAAGCTATCCCTCTAAGAACAGGAACCAGACAAGGATGCCCACTGTCACCCCTCTTATTTAACATAGTATTGGAAGTCCTAGCCAGAGCAATCAGGCAAGAAAAAGAAATAAAAGGGATCCACATTGGAAAAGAAGAAGAGAAACTATCACTCTTTGCAGATGACATGATTTTATACCTAGAAAACCCTAAAGAGTCCACTAAAAAACTTTTAGGAATAATAAAGGAATACAGTCAAGTTGCGGGATACAAAATCAATGTGCAAAAATCAGTTGCGTTTCTATACACTAACAACTAAGTATCAGAAAGAGAAATTAAGAATACAACCCCATATACAATTGCATCAAAAAGAATAAAATACCTAGGAATATACTTAACAAATGAGGTGAAAGATCTGTACACTGAAAACTATAAGACATTGTTGAAAGAAATCGAAGAAGACACAAAGATGTGGAAAAATAGTCCATGCTCTTGGATTGGAAGAATTAACATCATTAAAATGTCCATACTTCCTAAAGCAATCTATAGATCCAACGCAATCCCTATCAAAGTTCCAACAACAGTTTTTACAGAAATAGAACAAAGAATCCTAAAATTTATATGGAACAACATATAGCCACATAGCCAAAGGATTCCCGAGAAAAAAGAACAAAGCTGGATGTATCACACTCCCCGATTTCAAATTATACTACAAAGCCATAGTAACCAAAACAGCATGATACTGGCACAAAAACAGACACACAGATCAATGGAACAAAATTGAGAGCCCAGAAGCAAACCCACACGTTTATGGACAGCTAATATTCGACAAGGGAGCCAAGAGCATACGATGGAGAAAGGAGAGTCTCTTCAATAAATGGTGTTGGGATAACTGGACAGCCACATTCAAAAGAATGAAAGTAGACCATTCCCTTACACCATGCACAAAAATCAACTCAAAATGGATTAAAGACTTGAATGTAAGACCCGAAACCATGAGACTTCTAGAAGAAAACATAGGCAGTACGCTCTATGACATTCATCTGAGCAGCATATTTTCAAGTCCCATGTCTGACCATGCAAGGGAAACAAAAGAAAAAATGAACAAATGGGACTACATCAAACTAAAAAGTTTCTGCACAGCAAAGGAAACCATCAACAAAACGGAAAGACAACCTAACAATTGCGAGAAGATATTTGCAAACCACATATCAGATAAGGGGTTAATATCCAAAATATACAAAGAACTCATACAGCTCAACAAAAAAAACCCAACAATCCAATTAGAAAATAGGCAAACGATCTGAACAGAAATTTCTCCAAAGAAGATATACAGATGGCCAACAGGCATATGAAAAGATGCTCAACATCATTAGCTATCAGGGAAATGCAAATCAAAACTACAATGAGGATCACCTCACTCCAGTCAGAATGGCTATAATTAACAAGACAGGAAACAACAAATTTTGGAGAGGGTGTGGAGAGAAGGGAACACTTGTTCACTGCTGGTGGCAGTGAAAACTGGTGCAGCCACTATGGAAAGCAATTGGGAGTATCCTCAGAAAATTAAGGATAGATCTACCATATGATCCAGCTATTCTACTGCTGGGTATTTATCCAAAGAACTTGAAAACACAAAGGCATAAAGCTACTTGCGCCCCTATGTTCATTGCAGCATTATACACAACAGCCAAGACTTGGAAGCAACCTAGGTGCCCATCAAGGGATGAATGGATAAAGAAGATGTGGTATTTATACACGATGGACTACTACTCAGCCATAAGAAATGATGAAATCCAGCCATTTGTGACAACATGGATGGACCTTGAGGGTATTATGCTGAGTGAAATAAGTCAGAGGGAGAAAGTCAAATACCATATGATCTCACTCATAAGTAGAAGATAAAAATGACAAAAAAAAAAAAAACACATGGCATTGGAGATTGGACTGGTAGTTACCATTGGGTAAGAGGGGAGGGGGGATGGCAAAAGGGGTGATTAGGGTGACATGTGAGGGGATGCACTATAATTAGTGTTCGGGTGGTGAACATGATGTAATGTATACAGAATTTGAAATATGTACATCCGGAAAAAAAAATTAAAAAAAAAACGAAAACTGCTGTAGGGAGAAATACTTATGGCATGCCAACTTATGGCGCCAATATGAAGCAAGAAATATCAGAAGACTGTTTCAATTTAAATTATTGTTCATGGTTTATATAATTGTATAGGTGTTTCAGAGTCTGTTCCTGATAATGTTCCTGCATCTGCTTTTATATATATGATTCTTGCAAGAGATCCAGATCCAGGACAAGAAGTTGAAGTGTTTTCTTATCATCTACTTTTTTTTTTCCAATTTTGATTAAAAAATACAGAGTGCTCAGACTTTCAATGAGCAAAAAATTATTTCATCAGACTTTGAATTAAAGTACTCTTAATATCCTATGGTGGTCATAGAAGTGAAGTGAGGAATTTAAACCTTTGAATATAGTAACACAGACTAAAATGATATAACTTGAAAATGAAAGCAATAGACTTTGAATGGTCTGAAAACACTTTTGAAAACTAGAACTTACATTTTTTCACATGTATCTGGTGACATTTACACAACTGAGAGGATAGTCTTTAATTTTTCGTTGCCTTTTATTCATCCCCGATCAGACATTTTCTTTATTATACACATAATTTGAATAAAGGCTATGTTATATCTTAACATTATTTTTGATTTTGTAATAATTAATAAAGTATAGAGAATTAATAAATAATAGATGACAAAATTGTTGTGGATTAAGAGAGGGTAAAGAAGAAATACAAGATAATTCATCACTCTAGATTTTTGCAGAAATTTTTGTGGTGTACATATGACCTGTATTCTAATTACATTTGTAAGAAAAGGTTTGATTTCTTGATAACACAATATTTTATAAATCTTATTAGTACACTGGAATATTCTGCCCTAAATTTTGTGTTTCTTAGTCTAATTCTCTTTAGAGCAAACTGAGTTTTTTCCATTTGTTCATACTTACTCTGACAGCTGTCTCATAAATATCGCCTGGGAATATGGTTGAAATGAAAGTTTAGGGGGGAAATTTGCCAGAGAATTTAGTCTGTATATAATTTTTCTGATGACCTAATTATAATGAGGCATTGATAAGCTCTCCTAGTTTCTTTTTTTTTCTTTTTCTTTGCTTATGTGAATTTTAGAGTGAGGACAGATGACAACACAGCAAAAATATAATTTCTGGTTTACCAGGTTCAGAAGCTCCATGTATGTGGGTGTGTGACTGTGTGGAGAGATGGGGTCAGGATATGGGGATATGTGTGTTAAGCGTGTGTGGATATAGGTGTGGGTTTAGGCCAGATATGTGCATGTGTATGGAGGGTGGGTATCTATGTAAACATCGTTTATAATTATGTGTTTACATGTATATTCTCTACAACTAAAATGTATAGTATCTAGATTTTGTGGTAAAAGTCATTTGGAAATGAAAACAAAATAAGATTTGGAAAATGATAATTTTTTAACAAATTCAAAACTGTAAAAATAAGAGCAGAAACAAAGAAAATGAGATTTTTCATAAGAATATTTACTGGATTTTAGTCTAACATAAGCCAACTTTGGTTGTTTACTTACAGACAAATAAAAGTTACTGAATATGCCCATCAAAATGGCTGTGGTGTCTTTTTGGAAATCACATTAGATATCATATCTCCCAAGTTTTATTTTGTCCTTTGGGCCAGAAGCTGGGTGTAAATTTTTAAAAAGTATAATGTCTTTATAAAATCCTTTTAAGAATCTTTGATATTCATCTTGAAACTGAGCCTAGTTATAAGCATGAGTGATAATAACAGAGTGCTGGTGTCCATAAAAATATGTGTTTGTCTAAAGCAATATCTTCTTGAGCCATACAGAAAAATCAATACAGAGATTAGATCAAATGGCTTCTTCCAAATAATTTGGTGTGTGTACCTCCTTTAGATATACTTCGTGATACAAGAGGGAATGACTTTTTTATATATTAGAAAAACCTGTACATGTAACACTAGAAAGTAAAGTAATTATAAAACCATTGATAGTTATTTACCAAAATGCTCTAATACTTAAGTATAAAAACCTTTGGAAAAAATACAAGTAAAAATGTAAAAGAATTTTCAGATTACTTTTGAAGTCTGGAACTGAAAGTTTAGCATTTATTTTATGGGCAGTGGCTTCACAAAATTAACTTTGGTTTAGTTATGTCTTAACAAATAACTTCATCAAGATTGTCAGTTCAAACTCCATGCTTTTTAAATAAAATATTAACTATTTGTGTTTGTGTGTTTTTAAGTTTTTAATATTAAGTTCTTCAGTTAATGCTACTGCCTACTTTACTTTGGATTCGCGTGATGGTGTCATTTCTAAACCACGGACTATGAAACAAATCCTAAGGAAAGACTAAATATAAAACAACATCAAAATAATAATTATCTTAAAATACTCTCAATAAAAATGATTTTCAATATTTTCAATGAGATTAATTTTAAAAACTTACCTAAGTTGAAATTTTAAAAATATAAAATTTATGTAATTGCATTTTTATATTCACATAGACCAACCACAAATTCACTCTAAGAAAATAAATTTGGAACATTATTTTACTTTTTCCATTAGACTCTATTTAAATGTTATTTCAATTTTTGTGTTTTCCTCTTTAGTTTCAGACAAAAGTTGGAGAAGGAACTGTCTCAAAATCATATTCAAAAGCATAGAACTGAGGCAATGTTCTGGGTAATTAAATAAAATTACACTTTTTACAGTTGTAAATTTTCTGGAGACTTGCCTCTATCCTTGGTTTTACTTGACTGTAGAGATCTCATCTAAGTCTTTTTTTTTCCCGATGTCCTGATCAAATTTCAAATTTGCAACTATTTCGAAAGAAGAAAGAGGTATAAGGGGATGGAAAAACGTAATAAATCACTTTTCCTACCAATTCAATCTGGGAAATGGGACCACTTAAATTTCCAATATTTTCCAGTTTCTTTAAATTTTCTCACTATTTCCAGTAGTAGACTTAGCAGGTGTTTTGTTTTTTGTTTAATATCATCCTACCTAGAAGAAGCCTTTATAAACTGCAGATATTTTGATCAGGACTTTTCTCACAGTGTGAGAGCTAGAGAAAAACTAAAAAGCAGCAACTGTTGCTCCAGGACAATTGGCTAATGGCTTGCAATATTATTTTTCACCCTGGTATTCTAGGATCATCTCTTATATTATCAACTTTGCTGTTTTCCATTAACTCCTAACAAAGTGCCTTCGTACTTTTTGTTTCTTTACTTTACTCCTCACATAACATTCAAGATTAACATTATGAGAAAAGCTCCATAAACCTGGAGGATTCATTCATCTATTCAGAACTTCATTAAGTCCTTCAATAACATCTTCTATTTTTCCCCATAAAATTTTGTATTTTTACATGTTATGTGTATGACATTCCTAGACAACTTGAATTTTGTTGCTAAATATTCATTTTCTAATTGTTCCTCAGGGTTATAGAGGGAACTATTGATTTTTATATTTTGATCTTGAAAACAACTTTGCTAACTCCTCATACTGATTCTAATCATTTCTAGATGACCTTTTATTTTCTATGTATTAACACTCATAAAATATCCATGAAAAATGACAGAGAAAGTTTTTTAATTCTAATTCTCATAAATTTTTACTTGTATTACATGCCTTATTTTTCTGATTAGGACTTCCAGAACTGCTTGCTATAAGTGGTAATAGGAGGCACGCTTGTCTTGTCATAATATCAAAAGTTATTGTTTAAATGTTTCAAATGAGAATGACATTTGTTGTAGAGTTATGGTAGACAATCTTTAAATAGCAAAAGTTTCCTTTATTCCTAGTTTAAGAGTTTTTATCAGAAATTTGATGAATTTTATCTTTTTTTAATCTGCTTAGAAAACTATATAGTTTTTTTAAAAAATCTATTAAAGTTCTGAGTTAGTTTAACACATTTTCTATTATCATACCAGCCTTGTGTTTCTGGCATATAGCCTACCCTATATAAGGTAGTTTGCAATGCAGATTGCTATATTCAATTTGATAATATTTTAATTTAATTTTGTGATTCTAATGTTGAAAATTCCCCTTGCCTTTGCTGACTAAAGGTCAAGGTGGTTTGTTCACTTATTTTTTTTTCCACACGTGAGCTCATCTTTAAAAGAGGTTTACATATTTACATATTTGGACAGTGTTGAGTAATGTCCCTGCAAAGACTTATTTCTCTGCCGGATATCCCTAGGGTATCACTGGCCTCAGGGAAGTTATATGTTAATTTCATGGCTTGGCTATTCTTGAGCTAAGTGTGTAATATAGTCTTACCTATCATGAGTTTCTCTCTCTCTCTTTCTCCTATAATTTTATTTCAGTAGTATTATGGAAGGATTATTGCCAAATGATTTTACTCTGTCCACCAACCTGATCTAAAGACAAACCTTCATTTGATAAAGTTTTATGTTTCTTTGGTTTGCATGTCGGTTTTCCCCATTGGAATGTGATTTCTTCCTTGGTAAGATTATTTCTAATTTAGTTCTTATCTCTAGTGTACTGCACAGTGCATCATATAGTCAGTGCTCAAGAAATATTTCTTGAATGAAACATGAACTCTATCTACCAATTTCAAAGGTATGTGTGCTTTGTTAAGACAAAACATTGACAAACAATAGATTCATTGGTTTGAAAACATTTTATTGAATATCTGCTGTATGCCAAGTACTGTGTTGGCACTCACCCTGATTTCTAAAATACTACACATTTATTTTTCTCCTGCATGTTTCTAAAGAAACAAAACACTTACATTATGTTAAGTATGTGTTAGGCACCAGTTAGGTGCTTTACAAATAATAGCTTACTTTATGCTCATAAAAACCCTGTGAAGCAGATACCATTATTACCTCCATTTTACAGATGAAGTCCAAATAAATAAGTAACTGACCCCAGTTCATCCAGCAGGTCAATGGTTGAATCATGATTCCAATGCAAGCAGCCTAACTTTACTATGAGTTCTTCACCACTACACTACCTTGCCACTGTTGGCTTGTCATCTCTTCTGAGAAGCTGTTGCTAACCTCCCTTATGTTTTTGTGCTCTGCTGTAATCTCCCTATAGGCAGAAACAGGGTGCTGCTCATTTTAAATATCAATGTTTGGTACTTAATGGATGTGTTGAGAATGAGTGAAGAACTGAATGAATGGTTAATTCAGAACATCTGTGCTGTCATAGGAAACCCCATTTTTTTACTTCATTGAAGTCATAATAGTTCATAACATTGTGAAATTTCAATTGTGCATTATTATTTGTCAGTCACCATATGTATTTGCCCCTTTACCCCTTTTGCTGACCCCGCTATCCCCTTCCCCTCTGGCAACCACTAATCTGTTCTTTTTGTCCATGGATTTGTTTATCTTCCACATATTAATGAAATGATACAGTGTTTGCCTTCCTCTGGCTTATTTTGCTTAATGTAATACCCTCAAGGTCCATCCATGTTGTTGCAAATGAGACGATTTTGTCTTTTTTCCATGGCTGAGGAGTATTCCATTGTATATATATATACCACATCTTCTTTATCCATTCCTCAGTTGCTGGATACTTAGGTTGCTTCCAGTCTTGGCTGTTGTGAATAATGCTGCAATAAACACAGGGGTGCATAAATCTCTTTGAATTGTTGATTTCAAGCTGGGTCATATGGTATTTCTATTTTTAGTTTTTTGGGGAATTTCCATACTGTTTTCCATAGTGGCTGCACCAGTTTGCATTCCCACCAGCAGTGTATGAGGGTTCCCTTTTCTCCACATCCTTTCCAACATTTGCTGTGTTTTTCTCTTGGTAATTATAGCCATTCTGACGGGAATGAGGTGATATCTCATTGTAGTTTTGATTTGCACTTCCCTAATAATTAGTGATGTTGAACATCTTTCCATGTGCCTGTTGGCCATCTGTATAGCTTCTTTGGAAAAATGTCTGTTCATATCCTCTGCCCATCTTCCAATCGGGTTGTGTGTTTTTTGTTGTTGAGTTGAGTTCTTTGTATATTTTGGAAAGTAACTCCTTGTCAAATATATGATTTGCAAATATTTTCTCCCAGTTGGCGGGTTGTCTTTGATCATGGTTTCCTTTGCCTTGCAGAAGCTCTTTAGTCTGATGAAGGTCCCGTTTATTTTTTCTTTTGTTTCCCTTGCCACAGTATACATGGTATTCAAAAAGATTCTTCTAAGGCTGATGTCAAAGAATGTACTGCCTATATTTTCTTGTAGGAGGTTTATGGGGAAACCTCATTTTTTAAGGGAGTGTCAAAGAAAGGCAAACTTTACTTATTTGAGGGTTAACTTTTCATTTGTAAATCACGCTTTTCCCTTACCTTTTAAGCAGTTTATACATTTTTTTCTGAATAATAATTTACTTCAGTGATGATACAGTTTTGGTCAAGCCACAGTTTAGCTAAAAGTTCCTTGTAATCTTCATCTCTTCTCATTCATTTGAAATATTTCTGAAATGGGAGGCTCAATAAGGTACAATCTTGTAGAATTAAAAGCACTTTGAAGTGCTTTTTGTTTATACACATACTGCACTTATTAATTTTAGAATTAAATTTAACAAAACAAAAATTAAAATAATTCTTTGACTTCATCAAACTTATTAGTTATTACCTTATTAGGCCACATTTCTTAATTATTTGGCCATTGAAATATTAACTTTTTAAATGAAATTTTACAACTTTTTTTTGAGGTTTCTAAAGTATTCATGATTTTTAAAATTTTTCCAAAAGTAAGATAGGTTTTTTGTTTTTGTTGTTTTTTTTTTTT
>NW_025793836.1:16837-21579 GCF_021613505.1 Equus quagga | reverse complement strand
GGTGTCTGTGCCTTTGTGTTTCCCAGTCACCCTGGCATCTCTTACTTCAGGTGTAACACTGGCTCTGGTCTTTCTGACTTCGTAACACTCCACCTGGTGTCTTTAACTTCGTTGGTAACACTCCCAATTGCATCTCTATCTTCCTGTCTAACACTCTCACCTGTGTCTCTGAGTTTGTGTGTAACCCTTGATGTGGCCTCTCTGACTTCATGTGTCACATGTCCCATGTTGTCTTTGATTCATGTGTCACTATCTCTCTGGGTTCTTTGACTTCGTGTGTAACACACCCCGTGACATCTCTGAGTGTGTTTCATACCCCACCTGTTGTCTCTGACTTCATATTTCACACACCCCATGGCATCACTTTCATCATGCATCACACTGTGCTTGTCATCTCTGATTCATCTTTCACTCTCCCCCTGGTGTCTTTGACTTTGTGTTTAGCACTCCTCTTCTCGTCTCTGACTTCATGTTTCACAATCCCCCTCTCATCTCTGATTTCATGAGACACTGTCCACCTGGTGTCTTTGACTCTGTGTGTACCACTCCCCATGGAGTCTCTGACTTCAAGTGTAACACTCTCATGTCTATGACATCATCCGTAACACTTTCCCATTGTGTCTCTGACTTCATATGTGAAACTCTCTGTGGCATCCCTGATGTGTGTAACACTACACCTGTCATCTCTTAGGCCTTGTGCAACACTACCCCTGGCATTTCTGACTTCATGTGTCACACTCCCTCTGTCATATGTGACTTGTGGTTAACACTCCATGTGGCATTTCTGAATTTGTGTGTAACATACCCCCATTGCTTCTCTGAATCTGTGTGTCAAAAACCCCGGTCGTCTCTAATATCGTGCATCACAATATCCCTGGCAGGTCTACTTTGTGTGTAACACTCCACCTGGGCTTCAGACTTCATCCGTAACACTTCACATGATGTCTTTTACTTCATGTGTCACAGTCCCCTGGCATCTCGTACTTCCTGTTAGAATCCCATTTGCATCTCTGACATTCCCTGTGGCATCTACAACTTCGTATGTAAAAATTGCTGTGGCATCTCTCTCTTCCTGTGTAACACTCCATGTGGCAGCTGTGACTTTCTGGGTCACACTCACCCTGGCGTCTATGACTTCATGTGTAACACACCCCTTGGTGTCTTTGACTTCATGTGTCACAGTGCCCTGGCGTCTCATACTTCCTGTGTAACTCTAAATGTGGCATCTCTGACTTTGTGTGTAACTCTCCCTCTGTTGTCTTTTACTCTGTGTTTTACATTCCACATGGCACTTCTTCTCTCATGTGTAACACTTCCCTGCAGCACCTCAGAAATCATATGTAACATTTCTCATGATGTCTCTGATTTTTTGTGTCACACTCTGCCTGGTATCTCAGATGTCGTGTGTAACAATCCACGTGGCATCTCCAACTTCCTTTCTAACACTCCCTCTGGTGTCTTTGACTTTCTGCATTACACTTCCCCCTGTCATCACTGACAAAATGAGTAAGACTCACCCTGACATCTCTGACTTAGTTTGTAACACTCCTCTTGTCGTTTCTGAATAATTGTGTCTCACTCCACCTGTCATCTGTGACTACATGTGTCACCCTCTCCTTTGCATCCCTCATTTCATGTGCAACTCTCCACAATGTGTCTGGCTTCCTGTGCAACACTCCACGTGGCATCTTTGACATCATGTGTAACACTCACAGTGTCATCTCTGACTTCATTTCACAATCCACATGGCATCTCTAACTTCCTGTTTCACACTACCACTAGAGTCTCTGATTTTGTTTGTAACCCTACCTGTCTCACCTCTGACTTTGTGTGTCACTCTTCCCCTGATTTATTTGATTTCATGTGTCACACTTGCCATTACATCTCTGACTTCTTGCATCATACACACAGTGGTGTATCTTAATTCCTTTGTAAAATACCACTTGTGTTTCTGACTTTGTGTGTCACACTTGCCCTGGCATTTCAGACATCGTGTCTAAGACTCCCCATGGAGACTTTGACAGTGTGTCACAGTCCACCTGGTGTTCCTGACTTCCTGTGTCACAGTCCCCCTGGTGTTTCTGACTTCATGTTTAACACATCTGTTGCCATTTCAGAATTCGTGTGTCACACTTCCCCTTATGTCTGTGAAATCGTGTGTCACACTGCTCCTGCTGTCTATAAATTTGTGTGTAACACTCTTCTGGCATCTCTGAATTTGTGTGTAAAATTCTCATGGCATCTATGACTTCAAGTGTAACAGTTGTGCTGTCATGTCTGACTGCATCTGTCACACTCCCACTGTTGTCTCTGACTTTGTCTGCAACACTCCCCATGTCATCTCTGACTTTGTGTGTCACACACTCCCTGGCATCTTTGACGTAGTGTGTAACACTCACCATGACATCTGGGATTTCATGTGTCACAATATACCTCTATGTCTAAATTTGTGAGTCATGCTCCCACTGGCATCACTGACTTTGTGTGTAACATTTCCCATCTTGCCTCTGACTTTGTGTGCAATGCTTCCCCTGGCATCTCTGATTTCTTGTTTCACACTCACCATGGCTTCTCTCACTTCATGTGTAACACACTCCCTGTTGCCTATGACTTCCTGTGTAACACTATACGTTGGGTTTTTGACTTTGTCACACTCCCCTTGATGTCTCAGACTTTGTGTGTAACACTCCCAGTGTCATCTCAGATTTCGGGTGTAACACTCCTGGTGTGTGTGACATCGTGTGTATCACTCCATGTGGCCTCTCTGACTTCGTGTGTCTCAGTCCCCCTGGAGTCTCTGACTACATGTGTACTCTCCATGTGACGTTTCTGACTCTGAGTCTAACACTCTCCCATGGCCTCTCAGACTTCTTGTGTAACACTCACCCTGGCAGCTCTGATTTCATGTGTCAAACACCCCCTGGTGTCTCTGACTTTGTGTGTAACTCTCATGGTTGCATCTCTTCCTGTGTAATGCTTCCCCTGGTGACTCAGACTTCTTTTGTCACAATCCCCATGGCATCCCTGACTGCATGTGTAACACTTCATGTGGTATTTCTTCCTTCGTGTGTAACACTGCCCAGTGGCTTCTCAGAAATCTTGTGTAATACTCCAGATGTTGTCTCTGACTTCATGTGTCACAATACCCCTGGTGTCTCTGACTTCATGTGTTACATTCAGCCTTGCATCTCTGACTTTGTGTATCACACTCCCCATGGCGACTGTGACTTCATGTGTAACACAACCCATACTACCTTTGACTCTGTGACACACACACTGTGGTGCCTCTGATTCCATGTGTCACACTCACACTGGAATCTATAACTTTGTGTGCAACACTCCCAATGACATCTCAAACTTTGTGTATAACACTCCGTACGGCGTCTCTAACTTCATGTTTAAAACTCACTCTGATATCTCTGACTTTGGGCATAACACTCCCCATTGTTATGTCTGAATTTGAGTCACACACTCCCTACAGTCTCTGACTTCGTGTGTCACACTCCCCCATGGAATTTCTGACTTCCTGTGTCACACTCCCCCTGGTGTCTTGGAATTCCTTTGTCACACACCCCCAGGAGTCTCTGAGATCATGTTTCAAACTTCAGCTGTGGTCTCTGTGTATCATACTCCTCATGGTGGTTGTGACTTGGTGTTTCACACTCCCCCTGTCATATCCTACTTCACACATAATCATCCCCCTCCTGTCTGTGTCTCTTGTTTCATGTGTAATACTCCAGCTGGCCTCTCCAACCTTGCATATAACACACCTACTGGCATCTCTGAAATCATGTGTAACATTCCCTGATGTGTCTCTGACTTTGAGTGTCACACTCTACATGTCATCTCCATTTTCTTGTGTCACACGTGCCATGGATTCTGACTTTCTATGTAACACTCACCCTGATGTCTCTGATTCATGGGTAACACTCCCCCTGTAGTCTGTGACTTCTTCTGAAACTAGCTGTGAGCTCTGACTTGTGTGTAACACACTACCATGGTGTCTCAGGCTTCATGCATAACACTTCTTCAGGCATCACAGAAGTCCCGTGTAACATTCCTGCTATCATATCTGACATCTTGCATAACACTTCCCACTGGCATCTCTGACATCAGGTGTCTCACTCTCCTTGGTTTCTTGGACTTCTTGTGTTAAACTCCACATTGTGTCTCTGTCTTCATGTGCCACACCTGCCTGACATCTTGGACTGCATGTGTAACTGTCACCATGGCATCCCTAATTTCATTTGTAAGACTCCCCCTGGTGTCTATGGCTTCCTGTGTAACACCACACATGGTGCAACTGACTGGGTGTGCAACCCCTGGTGTCTCTGACTTCATATGTAACATTCCACATGATGTTTCTGCCTTTGTGTGCAACACTCCCAAGTGGTGTGTCTGAATTCCTATGTAACAGTGCCCCAGGCAACAAAACTTTGTAACACTCCCTCACTCATTTCTGTGTGACACAATAACCCCATCATCTTTGATTCAGGTGTCACTCTCCCACTGGTATCTTTGACTTCATTTGTCACACTACACCTTGCATCTCAGAATCTTTGACTAGCAATCACGGTGGCATCTTTGACTTTGTGTTTCTCTCTCCACCTGGTGTCTGAGTTGTTGTATCACACTCCCCAAGTCATATCTGATTTCATGTGTAACACACCAGGTAGCATCTCTGACTTCAGGTGGCACACTCCCCCTTGTGTTTCTGAGTTCATATTTCACACTCCCGCTGT
>NW_025793836.1:0-16737 GCF_021613505.1 Equus quagga | reverse complement strand
ACAGCCTTGCTTGAACCACATGCCATCCACATCTGAACCACAAGCCAGCCACACCTGAACCACACGTCAGCCACACTGGACTCACACATAAGCCACATGTCAGCTATGTCTGAGCCATATGTCACCAATACTTGAACCACCAATCAACCATGCCTCAACCACACACTAGCCACACTTGAACCATAGGCCTACCAAGCCTGAAATACGCATCAGTCACACCCGAACAACATGCATGTCATGCCTGAATCCCATGTCAGGCACGCCTGAGTAATGTGTCAGGCATGCATGAGCCACGTGACAGTCACGCCTGAACCACCTGAAGGCCATGCATGAACCATGTGTGAACCACAGCTACGTCACATGTCAGGCACTCCTGTGTCATTGGCTGCCTCGGCTGAGTCATGTGTCAGCCACACCTGAATCCCGTGTGAGCCACACCTGAATCATGTCTCAGCCATGCGTATGTCACGTGCCAGCCAGGCCTGAACCAAGTGCCAGTCACACTTGAACCACATAGCCTCATGTGAAGCACATGTCAGTCACACTGGAACCACTTGCGTGCCTTCCCTGAATCTCATGCCAGCCACACCAGAACAATGTGCAAGCCATGCCTTGGCAACACCCCATCCATGCATGAGCCATACCTGAGCCATGCATGAGTCATTGGTGATAAACACCTGAATAATATGCAGCCACCCCGACCCATTTCTGAGACATGCCTGCATTACATGTGAGCCATGGCTCAGCTACACCTCAAGCACGTGTGAGCCACACCAGAATCACATGTGAAACCCTCCTGAACCATATGTAACCCACACATGAGTCATGTCTGAGCCACACTTGAATTACACCTGAGCCATGTGTGAGCCACACCTGAACCACACCTGAACTGCAGATGAGACACCCTTGAAACACATCTGAACCACATGTGAAGCACACACCTTCGATGCTTGAACAAGACATGAACCACATGTGAGCCACACATAAACCATGGCTAAGCCATGTGTGAGCCACGTGCCAGCCAGGACTCTGTACATGGCAGCCAAGTGTCAACAACATGTGAGTCACGTGTGAGCCACACCTGTACATCATGTCACACACATGTGACCACACGTCTGCCATGCATGAATTATGTGCAATGAATGCCTGGGTCACGTGCCAGCCACACCTGAAACAACTATCACCAACGTCTGAACCACCTGTCATCCACACCTGAGCCATGTGTCAACCGCGACACACCAAGTGTCAGCCACACAGAAATCACGTGTCACTGAGGCCTGAGCGAAGCATCACACACCCCTGAAACATGTGTCAGCCACACCAGAACCACATGCAAACCATGCCTGCATCACTTGCCAGCGCATGCCTCCCACGCCTCAACCACATGCCACACCCACCGGAATCACATGCCACTCTTGCATGAACCATGTGTGAGCCATGTGCCCACCGTGTGCCAACCAACCCTGAATAATGAGCCAGCATCTCCTGACCTTGGTCCAGTCATGCTTGAACCACATGTCATCCACTTCTTAACCACATGGCAGCCACACCTGAACCATATGACAGCCACACTAAACTCACACATGAGCTGCATGTCAGCCACTCCTGCACCAGGTGTGAGACATGCCTCAGTCAAGTGTCAGCCACACCTGAGTCATGTGCCAGCCACACCTGACTTGTGTGTCAGCCACAACTGAAGCACATGCCAGACACATCTGAATCACGTTTGAGCCAAGTATGAGTCACATTTCAGTCATTCCTGAGCCACACGTCAACCACACCTGAGTCACACGTCACCAATGCCTGAGTCATGTGTCACACATGCCTGAGTCACATGTCAGCCATGTCTGAAAGACCTGACACCCATGCCGGGACCATGCACCAGCCATGACTGAACCACACACTTGCCAACCCTGAAACACGCATCAGCCACACCTGAACAAAATGCGTGCCATACCTGAATCACACGTCAGAAATGCCTGAGTAATGTGTCAGATGTGCCTTGAGCCACGTGCCAGCCATGCCCGAACCATGTGAAGGCCATGCATGAACCATGTGTGAACCACACCTGCATCATGTCTCAGGCACTCCTGTTCCACAAGGCTGCCTCAGCTGAGTCATGTGTCAGCTACACCTGACCCCGGTGGGAGGCATGACTGAATCATGTGTCAGCCATGCTTGAACCATGTGCCAGTCACGCCTGAGTCATGTGTATACCACCCCTTAGTCACATGTGAGCCACGCCTGAGTCACGTGTCAGCCATGCCTTAACCACGTGTCAGTCACTCCTGAAACACGTCACCCACACCTGAAACACGTGTCACCCATGCCTGTCACTGCGAGCCATGCCTTAACCACATGTCAGCCACCTCTGATTCATGTGCAAAACATGCCTGAAACACATACAAGCCACACCTGAATTGTGTGCAGGCCACGCCTGAACCATGTGTCAGCTACTCCTGAACCGCATGCCAGCCATACATTAATCACATGCCGGCCATGCCTGAACCACGTGTCAGCCACTTCTGAACCTTGTGTCAGCCACAGCTGGACCTTGTGAATATGCCTGAACCATGCATCAGCCACACCTGAGCCACACTTGAGCCGTGACTGAGCCATGCGTGAGCCACACCTGAGCCATGCCTGAACCACATATGTGCCACACTTGAACCACACGTGAACCACGCTTCAACCACACCTAAACCACATGTGAGCCATACCTGAACCGCATCAGAGGCCTTGTTCCCATTCGGATACCACAGCTTGGCCCATGCACACTGGCTCAACTCATGCTGCTGTCACTGAACACCAGATGTCACCACTTGGCCGTCTACCTCAGCAGATGGACTACACAGATTCCTGCTTCTGATTTGATGCTTGTGTCACTGATTTTTGAGTTAACAATTCACACCTGTGTCTGCTTGGTGGTGCCAATAAGGTGCCTGTGCCTGCAAGGGAGGCTGGGAGATCCAGCTTCTGACCTCTGCCCAGAGGAGCCTTTTTTTTCTGTGAGGAAGACTGGCCCTCAGCTAACATCTATTGCCAATCTTCCTCTTTTTTCTTGAGGAAGATTGCTGCTGAGCTAACATCTGTGCCTATCTTCCTCTACTTTGTGTGGGATGCTTCCACAGCATGGCTTGATGAGCACTGTTAGCTCTGTGCCCAGGATCCAAAGCTGTGAGCTCCAGGACACTGAAGCAACACGTGTGAACTTAACCACTACAACACCAGACTGGCCCCCAAGCCTAAACTCTTAAGGTGGAAAATTCCCAGCACAAAAGAAGGGTGTTCAATGGTGTCAGGTGGTCAAAAATATTTGAAGAGTTAGGGAGCGAGCAGAGAGATCCAAGATGGTGAGGGCTGAGAAGCACCCATTTTCTTTTGTAGTTAGGAAGGCTTTGTTCTTGGGGTCCTTTATTGACCGTGGCCAACGCCTCCCCACAGGATTTGAGGCAGCATTATGTTCAAACCTGAGGACATCTGCAAATAAGCCAGAAGCCACCAAAGGAGAGGGGAATGATTGTTCTTCATTCCAGGAAAGCCCCCATGAGGGGAGGCTGCCAGGCTTGGAGCCTGTGGGCGTGGGCTGTTTTCTCAGGATCTGAGGGACTTGGGTGAGTGACTGGCCTGGGGAAAAGAGAAGGGAGGGTGAAAAGCCAGGACCCAGTGGCACAGTCCCACCCTGGGGGCCCAGGGTTCTCAGGAGGCATTTCCCTTTACCAGAGCTTGAGGAGCTTCTGAGCTGTGACTGGTGGCTTTTCTCCAATAGGCAGGATGCAAAATATGGCCTGTTGGGATCAAAGAGAAAGTCTCCTCTGCCCACGGGCACAGAATACCCATGCTGACATGGAGCTGGGCAAGAGGAGCAGCTGGGGAAGGAAAGAGGTTTTCTGAGGAAAGAAAGAGAGGCCTGGTCAGCCCGTGTTTGGCCTCAGTTCTGTGCTAAGAACTGTGTGGCACCACGGGAAACAGGACTGGGACCCAGGCCTTCCCTGGAAGGGCTCGGCCTAGTGTCCTCTAGGGACAGCCATCCCAGCCATTCAACAAGACTGGGATGTGGAGCTGGGCACAGGGGCTCTGAGAGCACTGAGGATGGAGCATGACTGTGGTGGGCAGGGTGGGCCAAGCCATTGGGGAGGATATTCCACAGGAGATGCCATAGGCGAGTTAGCTTGGTGCTGCTCGTCTTGCAGGGCAGCAACATTTCCTTAGCTTGGAGGTGAGTTGGGGGAAAGCAAGACGTTTAGGACCAAGCTGGGGTGGGGGCTGGAGTCTACACTGCTCCAGCAGGAATGGAGGGCAGCAAGGGGTTTGCACTTGATCCAGCAGTGGTGGGAAGCTGGTCCAGGTGGGAGCTGAGGACTGCAGGGTCCCTCAGCGGGGGGGCGTGCTGGAGGAGGCCAGGCCAGTGGGGAGATGGTTGGTGGGATGGCCACGGGAGTCCACACTGTGGATGAAGAGGGGCCTGTGGGTGCCAGGGTGTCCAGGCTGGGCCTTCTTGCCCAGGGGAACTCTGGAGTCTGCTGGCTGCCCTCATTATGCCACTCACGGGCAGGGGGAGGCATGAGCAGCAGGTGATGCCAGGTGCCTCCTGCTGGTGTGTGGAGCACCAGGCAAAGCACGATATCACATCTCATGCATAATCTGCACCCGAGAACAAAATTAGATTGAGAAGTAACTGGAGCCGAAGATTTCCGAAGCATTTCCCGTCAAGAAGCTGTTTGCGTGTTTTAATTCTCTGAGTCCTCCTGCCAGGTGAAGTTCATTTTGTGGGGGATAGCTGGAGCAGAAGGAGCTGTGATGGGAGGGGAATGCTGGGGACCTGGTGCCTGGCCAGAAGGGAAAGGAGAGGCCTTCACCACTTGGTGGCCATGAGTCCTCTATGCAGCTTCTTCTCCCAGGTGACCCGATTCAGACCTCAAAGAACCCTGTGAAGAGGATGTCACTGTCCCCATTTTGTAAACAAGGACACTGAGGGGCAGAAATTACACAACCTGCTGAGGCCACATAAATCATGCATAGTTGGCTGAGGTGGCAAGTGCTGGCCCATTGGACTTTAAAACTCAAGCTGATACCACATAGGGCTGCACAGTGAATATTTCCATTTTTTCACCAGAAGGCTCTGCCTTCTTCCTCCTTCTCTTCTTCATTCTCTCCCTCTCTTCTTTGTCCATTGTCAAAGCCCAGGAAATGTGGGGGACAAGGGGCATATCCCCATTTTGCAGATTTGGAAAGCAAGGCTCAGTGAAGGCCAGTCATTTGTTGCAAGCACAGAGGGAGGAAACCAGTGACAAATTCTGTGAAGTGTGATCCCTGTGTGTGGTCCCTACCTGGCTGGGACCAGCGGGGTCAATAAATACAAGGAGGTGACAACACCCCCTTCCACAATGTGTACATGGCAGGTTTTGAAACAGAAATACCAGGTGTCTGGAGGGAAGCCGGTCTGTTCCATCAGTGCCCGCCCCTCAGCCCCAGCCCCCTCCCGAGGAGGGCCTCCTCCAGCTCCACTCAGAGCCCTGCTGACTTCGGGCAGCCTGGGGGTGAGGGTGCTCACACACTTCCAGCTGCTCATGGAGGAGAGCATTCTGTTCCTTCCTCAGGACGGTTCATGTCCTGGACTACCGGAAGAAAAGAACAAGAACCAATTTCTTGAGCTTGAGGGGTGTTCTGTGAAGAGAGAGGGAAGAGGCAGGAAAGGAATAGAGAAAACCAGGAAAGAAAATGTGGCTGGGGGCCGTGGGGTCCTAGGGCTCAGGCCTGGCTGTGCACGGCCTTCCCAGCAGCGCTCGCCCTTGCAGGGCCTTCTTCACTTGCTTCACTTATATAGGCAACAATTATTCAGTTTTTAATTTTTTTGTCAAGAAAACTTTTGCTCAGATAAAACCTCTCTGCAAACCCCTTTATGTAAGCCAGTCAGAAGGACGTTGAGTTGCTGAGGGAGTGGGAGTCCCAGAGACCCCAAAAGTCCCCCAGGAGGCCCAGAGGGACCAGGTGGAGCCCCCCTGGAGCCCTGCGCACTGGCTGACCTTCACTGCCCTTCAGGCTCTGGTGCTCCCAAATTCCAAAGTGACTTTCAAGCCACACTTACACTGGCTGCTCACAGAACATGGTGTTCTCTGCTAAGCCTGTCTCTCAGGTCCCACCTCTGGGACCCTGGCCCTCAGATCTTATGCCCCAGCCAGCCACCCATCTCCTGACCTTGGCCTGTGCCTGAGGAAGCTGTGACCCTGTCCCAAGCACACTGCCCCTCGAGGCTCATCGACTGGTGTGACAGGACCCAACTGTACCGCCTGTTCTTTGCTAACGTGGGACCTTGGGAAGGACATGTCGCCTCTCTGAGCCTCAGTTCACCCGTCTGTGGGCAATAAGATGGTGAATAACCAGCAAAGTGAATCCAGGCTTGACTTGTGCACCTGTTCCCACATGATGCCCCTGGCTCAGAAGAGCATGAAGCACTGTCACTCTGTGGTCCCATTTGGGGCCCCCAATGGCCCATGAGGGAGGCAGGACAGGGATGATCCCAGAACTGGCGATGGCTTGCAAGCAGGAGCCCCAGGTCCACTGGTCTCTCGGCAGCATGGGACTGCTGCAGCCTCTCGGCTGGGAGGGCTGGCTCTTCAGCAGCCTGCAGGGCCTGCTGCAGCTCAACTGACTGGGCATTCTCTGCAGCACATCCAGTCTCTGTTCTCCCAGAGGGTGCCTCTGCAGGGGCTTGGTTTTCCTTGGCGAGCAGCCCACCCGCCTAGCCTGTCTCTCATGGGGGCCCCTCAGCAGTGACCACCCTGCCTGGCTGCTGGGGTGGGGAAACAACTGGTGGAGCGGGGGCTCACCTTGCTGGGCCTTCTTGGTTCTAGGCCTGGCTCTCTGTGACACCTACCATCCTGCTGCCCTCCGGACCAGAAGTGGACAGGCCTGGTTTAGGAATTCTGATGGTCCCCAGGCCCTTTGCAGGAGCTCAGAAGCTTATCCAAGCCTTTTCTGGCTGACATACTTATCTGTTGACCATGTCTTAAAGTAAAAGGGCTGTCAGCCAGACCTAGGCAGAGAGCCCCATGAGGTGCCTTCCTCCCGTCTCTGGTGCTGTTTGATCTCCCCCAGGTGGGTGGCTTGGGATTGGGACTCAGGTTCACAGAGGAGAATGTTCAGAGAAGGCAGGGGACCTGCCTGAAGACACAGTAAGGAGGTGGGGGGCTTTCTGGCTCCCAGTCCTGGGCTGGCTGTGCCTCGGTGGGCCTTCAGACCTGGTCCTCCAGCCCTTGCTAAAGGACCTTACCCTTTAGCATGAAAGGTCCAGTAGGTCCCTCCCATCATGCCTGATGTCATTTCAGACACTGCCTAGGTCCACGCCCCAGGAAGGGCCCTGCTCAATGGACTTTGGTGATTAAGGGCACAGGCTGCCTGGGTTTCTAGTCATGCCCCCACTGTCCCCAGCCTGAACCATCTTCTGCCTGTGAAACCCTGAGCAAGTTACCTCACCTCTCTCAGCCTCAGTGGCCTCCTCTGAATACAGGTGGTACTGCCAGGCACAGCTAACAGTGGGGAGCATTCCCATGGGCCAGGCGCCTTTCCAAGTGCTTCATGGGCACTAACACTTCAGTCCTTTCAAATAGTCTCAGAAGGTGGTGTTATTAGCCCCATTTTATAGAGGAGGAAACTGAAGTTACAAAATAACCAGTAAGTAGTAGAGCTGGGATTGGAATCCTGCAGCAGTTCCCAGAGCCTGTGCTCAGCCACCCAACGACAACGATAACAGTAACTAACAATTTTGGCCTCACGGGACTGTTCAGCTGTTAGATGAGGGAGCGTGCATAAGACACGGAGACGAGGCCTGGCGAGTGGTGGAGCTATAGAGCCAGCCTCTGTCACCCATCATGACCACTCCCTGCCTCCCCCGTCGGGTCACCCTCCCAGTCTCAGGGTGGGTGTGGGGGCAGCAGCATGCAAGGAGGACAGGAAGTGGGAGAGTGCAGCACATGCACGTGTGTGTGCATGTGGGAGGCAAGGGGGCTGGAAGCCAGGCTCATCCCTGCGGTCCTTGTGGTCACCCCACTGGAGCAGGACTGGTGGGGAGACTTCCCCTCCTTCCACACATGAGGAAAGCGAGGCTGGGACCCCTTCCCAGGTCGCTCAGCACATAAGAGGCCGCACTGGACTTTGGGCCCCCGTGGGTGGGCTCCATGCTGTGCTCCCAGCTGACAGTGGCCTTTGCTGTGCTGGCAGTGGGAGCCACGCATGTTTCTCACAGCGGCTTGGTGTGAGCAAGGCTGTGCCTTCAGACTGACCTGGCTGTGCCCTCAGGGGCGCTGTGGAGCACAGTGTCATTCCTGAGTGTTCTCTCTGTGCCACTCCTGTGAAAGGGCCTCTACATGGATTTCTTAATTTAATCCACACAACAGCCCTATGGGGCAGATGGGGTTGCCTTCACTTATGGATGAGAAAACTGAGACAGAGAGGTTAAGCAACTGGCTCAAGGTCACACAGCCAGCAAATTTGGTGCTGGGGTCTGGATCTAGACTGCCAGCCTGTGGCTCTCATCCCTGACTACCCTGTCACACTGCCCACTTTTACAAAGATTTAATGTTTCCCAGTCTGGAAGGTTGCCTTGAGGGAGTGTGATGCATTCTGCATGTTCATTTTCCCTTTAGCAATCATCTGGTTTATGTAGACTCCAACTCTTGGGAAGGAAGACTCAGCTATTGGATTTGGAAAGTGTGTTCTTCATTAGCAATCTGGAGTGGGCAGATGTGATGAGAATACTGTCAGCCCTGTGTTGGGGGTACTGGGTCACCTCCAAGTTTCATTCCAGCCATGGGACCCCATGATTCCGAAACGTCATGAGGCAAAAATACATTGTCAATATTCTCCAGCAAGCTTGAGTTGCACGTGTAGCATGACCAGGAGTGGAGGCGTGGTGGGTCTCCATCAGCGATCTAATCTCCTGGTGGTCTTTTCCATTGTCGTGCACTGTCCCAGGACTCCACAGGGACCCGTCCTGGACCGAGATGGGCAATTGGGCTTTTCTCCATCTGCTACTTATGGTTACATCGAGCCCAACCCACTTTCAAAACACTGGTTTGTCACACAGGTTTCTCAGATAAGAGATGCACGTAGTCATGTTGGAGTGACAGAAGTTCGCCCTCCTGCAGCGACAGCACCCAGGTCCACTTCTGTGAACTGGCATTATTGAACCTCGTGCTGTACAGCAGCACAGCCTGTGGAGGTCTGTAACAGGCGAATCGCCTTCTGCCAAGTGCCTGTGCTGCTGGGGCTTGGACTTCCTATGTTTGAGCATATTGTTTTCCTGTCTCCATCCTTGCTGCTCACCTGTCACTTCTCCTAATTTCAGTATGTCTGGCTCTAGTAGTCTCTTTCCCCCTTCTTATTTTTCTGTTTTCAACCTGCTGGGGGCTGGGAAACCGAGCCACCGAGCTCGTCGGAACTGTGAGCAAGGGACAGTTGGGCCTGCCAGACCTGGTGCTCAGAGGGTCTCTAGGGACAGGCTTTGTCCCCATCTTAAGCCACTCACAATCCGAGTGTCAGGGATGAGTTGCTGGATGGCATGTTTCAGATCAGTGGGACATCACTGTATTTACTGTTCCTGTGAGGGCTGGATGCTGGCAGGGGGAGGTCTGGTGGTACCCGGTGACTGGTAGGAATATGTGACTTGGCCAAGGTGCTCCTGGCATTCTGATCCTGTGTCAGACTTCCCCTGGTGTCTCTGACTTCGAGTATAACAGTGACCATGACATCTCTGAATTCGTGTCTCACACTTTCCCTGGCATCTCTGACTTTGAGTGTAACCCTCACCATGCACCTCCCACTTCATGTGTCACACTTCGCACGGTGTCTTTGACTTCACATGTCTCACTGTCTGTGGCTTCTCTGACATCTGTCACACACACCATGGTGTCACAGAGTTTCTGTGTCATACTACGCCTGGTGTTTCTAACTTCATGTATAACAATCCCCCTGTTGTGTCTGAGATCGTGTGTAACACTTCTCCTGTCATATCTGACTTCATCTGTAACACTCCACCTGGCGTCTCTAACTTCTTTGGTCACAATGCCTCTTGCATCTCTGACTTCATGTTGCACTCCCCCAGCATGTGTGACATTGTATGTCACAATCTGCCTGGCATCTTCGACTTCATGTATAACAATCCACATTCTGCATCTGACTTCGTGTGTCACATTACACCTGGTGTCCCTGAATTTGTGTATCACATCCCCCATGCTGTCTCTGACTTCATGCTTTGCACACCACTCATGTCTCGTAATTCATGTGTGACACTCCCTGTGGCATCTATGAATTCCTCTGTCACACATGCCCTTGTGTTTCTGTCTTCCTGTGTAACACTACCCCTGGCATTTCTGACTTCATATGTCACACTCCCTCTGGTTCTCAGACTTCATGTGTAGCTGTCCATGTGGCTTCTCTTCAGTCATGTGTAACACTCCCACATGGTGTCTCTGATTTCCTGTATAACACTCCCTGTGGTGTTCCTGACTTTGTTTGTCACACATTCCATGCCATCTCTAAATTCGTGTGTCACTCTCTCCCTGGTGTCTTCGAGATCTTGTGTAACACTCCACGTGGTATCTCTCACTTTGTGCTTCACATGCCCCTTGCATCTCTAAAGTCGTGTGTCACACTCTCTGTGGGATTTATGACTTCATCTGTGACACATGCCCTGGTGTTCTGTCTTCCTGTGTCTTCCTACCCCTGGCATTTCTGACTTTGTATGTCACACTTCCCTGGTTCTCAGTCTTTGTGTGTAACCCTCCAGGTGGCAGGTCCTCAGTCATGTGTAACACTCCCCTGTGGTGTCTCTGATTTCCTGTGTAAAACTCTCAGTCACGTTACTCACTTTCTGTGTCACCTCCCCGTGTCATTTATGACTCTGAGTAACACTGCACATGGTGTCTCTGACTTCGTATTTAACATACCCACAAGGTGTGTCTGATTTCATGAGTAATACTCTCCCTTGTGTCTGTGAATTCATGCATGATGCTTCCCCTGGCCTAATTTACTTCGTGAGTAACACTCATTCAGGCATCTCTTACTTCATGTTTCACAGTCCACCTGGCAGCTCTGATTTAGTATGTAACAGTCCTCATCTCCTCTCTGACGTCATGTTTAACATTCCCCATGGCATCTCTGACTACATGTGTAACACACACCTTGGTGTCACTGACATCATAACAATTCACTTGCTGTCTCTGACTTCATTTGTCACTCTACCTGTGGTTTCTTTAACTTCGTTTGTAACATCTCTGACTTCATATGTCACACTCCCCAGTGGTTCTCAGGTTTAGTGTGTAACAGTCCACCTGTTGTCTCTGATTTCGTGTGACACTCTCCTCCTTGTGTCTCTGACTTCTTGAATCAAACTACCCACGGCATCTTTAAATTCATTTGTAACAGTCTCACTGGCATCTCTGAGTTCATGTGAAACCCTCACCCTGCTGTCTCTGACTTTGTGCATAACTGTCTCACTGGCCTTTCTGGGTAACACTACCCCGGTGTCTTTGACATCATTTGAAAGACTCTCCCTGGTGTGTTTGACTTTGTGCCAAATACTATCCAGTGTCATCTTTGACATCGTTTGTAACAGTCCCCCTGCCATCTTTGACTTCGTACATAACACTCCCCATGGCATCTCTGACTTTGTGCAGAACTTCTCCTGTCATCTCTGACTTCATGTGTAACAATCCCTCTGTCATCTCCGACTTCGTGTGTAACACTCCCTGGGGAATCTCGGAATTTCAGTGTCACAGATGAACAGTCATCTCTGACTTTGTGTGTCACACTATCTTTGGCCTCTCTGACATCCTGTGTAACACTCATCCTGGCGTCTCTGATTTTGTGTGTAAAAATCCCCAGTGGTGTCTCTGACTTCAGGTGCAAATCTCCCCCAACTGTCACTGATTTCATGTGTAACACTCCCCCTAGCGTCATTGAGTTCATGTGTCACAGTACCACTGTCATTGCTGACTTCATGTGGAATACTGCCCATGTCATCTGTGACTACGTCTTTCACACTTCCACTGTTGTATTTGACTTTTTGTGTAAAAATTCCCCTGTGGCCCTGACATTGGGTGTCACACTGTTTCTGGCATCTTTGTGTGTCACACTCCCCAAGGCATCTCTTACTTCATGTTTCACAGCCCACCCTGGTGTCTCTGACTTCATGTATAACCGTCGTCATACCCTCTCTGACTTCGTGTTTAACTCTACCGCCGGCATCTTTGACTCCATGTATAATAAAACACATTTTTGTCTGTGACTTCTTGTCTAACACTCCACATGCCATCTGTGACTTCTTCTGTCACACTCCCCATGGTGTCTGTGCCTTTGTGTTTCCCAGTCACCCTGGCATCTCTTACTTTGGGTGTAACACTCGCTCTGGTCTTTCTGTCTTTGTAACACTCCACCTGGTGTCTTTCACTTCGTAGGTAACACTCCCAATTGCATCTCTATCTTCCTTTCTAACACTCCCACCTGTGTCTCTGAGTTTGTGTGTAACCCTTGATGTGGCCTCTCTGACTTCATGTGTCACATGTCCCATGTTGTCTTTGATTCATGTGTCATTATCTCTCTGGGATCTTTGACTTCTTGTGTAACATAACCCGTGACATCTCTGAATGTGTTTCATACCCCACCTGTTGTCTCTGACTTCATATTTCACACACCCCATGGCATCACTTTCATCATGCGTCACACTGTGATTGTCATCTCTGATTCGTCTTTCACTCTCCCCCTGGTGTCTTTGACTTTGTGTTTAGCACTCTTCTTCTCGTCTCTGACTTCATGTTTCACAATCCCCCTGTCATCTCTGATTTCATGAGTCACTGTCCACCTGGTGTCTTTGACTGTGTGTGTACCACTCCCCATGGAGTCTCTGACTTCAAGTGTAACACTCTCATGTCTATGACATCATGCGTAATACTTCTGCATTGTGTCTCTGACTTCATATGTGAAACTCTCTGTGGCATCCCTGATGTGTGTAACACTACACCTGTCATCTCTTAGGCCTTGTGCAATACTCCCCCTGGCATTTCTGGCTTCATGTGTCACACTCCCCCTGTCATATGTGACTTGTGGTTAACACTCCATGTGGCATCTCTGAATTTGTGTGTAACATACCCCCGTTGCTTCTCTGAATCTGTGTGTCAAAAACCCCGGTCGTCTCTAATATCATGCATCACAATATCCCTGGCAGGTCTACTTCGTGTGTAACACTCCACCTGGGCTTCAGACTTCATCTGCAGCACTTCACATGATGTCTTTTACTTCATGTGTCACAGTCCCCTGGCGTCTCGTACTTCCTGTTAGAATCCCATTGGCATCTCTGACATTCCCTGTGGCATCTACAACTTCGTGTGTAAAAATTGCTGTGGTATCTCTCTCTTCCTGTATAACACTCTACGTGGCATCTTCATGTGTAACACACCCCTTGGTGTCTTTGACTTCATGTGTCACAGTGCCCTGGCGTCTCATACTTCCTGTGTAACACTAAATGTGGCATCTCTGACTTTGTGTGCAACACTCTCTCTGTTGTCTTTTACTCTGTGTTTTACATCCCACATGGCACTTCTCTCATGTGTAACACTTCCCTGCTGGACCTCAGAAATCATATGTTACATTTCTCATGTCTCTGATTTTGTGTGTCACACTCTGCCTGGTATCTCAGATGTCATGTGTAACAATCCACGTGGGATCTCTGACTTCCTGTGTCACACTCCATGTGGCCTCAAGCCTCTTATGGTACACACACCCTGACATCTCTGACCCTTAGTATAAAGCTCACCATGGTGTCTCTGACTTCGTGTGTCACAATCTGCCTATAGTCTCTATCTTTGTGTGTCATACTTCCTGTGGCATCTCTGACTTACCATGTAACACTCCCCATGGTGCCTCTGATTTCATGTCACACTTCCCCTGGCATCACTGACTTGTATCACACTCCTTGTGGTGTCTCTGACTTCGTGTGTAACACTCTTCATGGTGTCTGTGACTTCCTGTGTAATACACCACCTGCTGTCACTGACTTCATTTGTAAGACCCACTGTGGCATCTCTGAGTTCATGTGTCGCACTCAACTCGGCTTCTTGGGCTTCATGTGTAACACTCCCCATTCCATCTCTGATATCACGTCTCACAATCCCCCGTCTCTTATTTCTTATGTCACACTCTACCTGGAGTCTTCGACTCTGTGTTACACTCCCCATCATGTATCTGACTTCGTATCTCACAATTCCCCTGTCATCTTTGATTTCGTGTTTCACACTCCACCTGGCATCTTTGACTGTGTGTAATACTCCCTGTAATGTCTCTGACTTCGTGTGTAACTGTCTCCCTGTTGTCTCTGACTTCGTGTGTAACACTCTGTTGTATCTGATTTCGTGTATCAAACTCCACCTGTGGTCTCTGACTTTATGTGTATCACTCCCTCAGTTGTCTTTGACTTCATGCATAACACCCGCCCATGACATCTTTGACTTTGTGTGTAACTCTCCCCATGGTGTCTCTGAATTCATGTGTTAAACTCGCCATGGCATCTCTGACCTTGTGCCTAATATTCCCCGTTATCATCTCTGAATTTGTAACACTCACCCTTGCTTCTCTGACTTCATGTCTCACACTCTCCCTGGCGTCTCCTGGACCATGTGTTACACTCCTAGTGTTGTTGCTTACCTCATATGTACCTCTCACTGTGGTGTTTCTTACTTCATGTGTAACATGCTCCCTTGTCTCTCTGACTTCGTTTGTAACTCTCTGCTTCATGTCTTTGACTTCATGCATAATACTTCCCAATGGTGTCTCTGACTTCGAGTGTAACACTTTCCATGGAGTCTCTGAATTTTTGTGTTACAGTCTCCCAGTTGTCTCTGACTTCATGTGTCACAATTCACATGTCATCTCTCACTTCGTCTTTCATACATCCAGTGGCATATCTGACTTCATTCCTAACATTAAACATGTCTCTGACTTCGTGTTTAACACTATACCTGGTTTGGACTGCATGTAACACTACTCAGTGGCATCTATGATTTCATCTGTAACTCTTCCTTTGGTGTCTCTAATTTCCAGTGTCACACTCCCACTATTGTTTCTGACTTCATGTGTAACACTCCCCCTGGTGTCTTTGACTTCCTGCATTACACTTCCCCCTGTCATCACTGACATCATGAGTAAGACTCACCCTGACATCTCTTAGTTTGTAACAATCCTCTTGTCTTTTCTGAATAATTGTGTCTCACTCCACCTGTCATTTGTGACTACATGTGTCACACTCTCCTTTGCATCCCTGATTTCATGTGCAACTCTCCACAATGTGTCTGGCTTCCTGTGCAACACTCCACGTGGCATCTTTGACATCATGTGTAATACTCACAGTGGCATCTCTGACTTCATTTCACAATTCACATGGCATCTCTAACTTCCCGTTTCACACTACCACTAGAGTCTCTGGTTTTGTTTGTAACCCTACCTGTCTCACCTCTGACTTTGTGTGTCACTCTTCCCCTGATTTCTTTGATTTCATGTGTCACACTTGCCGTTACATCTCTGACTTCTTGTATCATACACACAGTGGTGTATCTGGATTCCTTTGTAACAATACCACTTGTGTTTCTGACTTTGTGTGTCACACTTGCCCTGGCATTTCAGTCATCATGTGTCACAGTCCACCTGGTGTCCCTGACTTCCTGTGTCACAGTCCCCCTGATGTTTCTGACTTCATGTTTAACACATATGTTGCCATTTCAGAATTCGTGTGTCACACTTCCCCTTCTGTCTGTGAAATCGTGTGTCACCTTGCTCCTGCTGTCTATAAATTTGTGTGTAACACTCTTACTGGCATCTCTGAATTTGTGTGTAGAATTCTCATGCCATCTATGACTTCAAGTGTAACAGTTGTGCTGTCATGTCTGACTGCATCTGTCACACTCCCACTGTTGTCTCTGACTTTGCAACACTCCCTGTGTCATCTATGACTTTGTGTGTCACACACTCCCTGGCATCTTTGACGTAGTGTATAACACTCACCATGACATCTGGGATTTCATGTGTCACAATATACCTCTATGTCTAAATTTGTGAGTCATGCTCCCACTGGGATCACTGACTTTGCGTGTAACACTTCCCATCTTGCCTCTGACTTTGTGTGCAATGCTTCCCCTGGCATCTCTGATTTCCTGTTTCACACTCCCCATGGCTTCTCTCACTTCATGTGTAACACACTCCCTGTTGCCTATGACTTCCTGTGTAACACTACACCTTGGGTTTTTGACTTTGTCACACTCCCCTTGATGTCTCAGACTGTGTGTAACATTCCCAGTGTCATCTCAGATTTCGGCTGTAACAATCTTCCTGGTGTGTGCAACATCGTGTGTATCACTCCATGTGGCCTCTCTACTTCGTGTGTCTCAGTCCCTCTGGAGTCTCTGACTACGTGTGTAACTCTCCATGTGACGTTTCTGACTCTGAGTCTAACACTCTCCCATGGCCTCTCAGACTTCTTGTGTAACACTCACCCTGGCAGCTCTGATTTCATGTGTCAAACATCCCCTGGTGTCTCTGACTTTGTGTGTAACTCTCATGGTTGCATCTCTTCCTGTGTAATGCTTCCCCTGGTGACTCAGACTTCTTTTGTCACAATCCCCATGGCATCCCTGACTGCATGTGCAACACTTCATGTGGTATTTCTTCCTTCGTGTGTAACACTGCCCAGTG
>NW_025793835.1:0-3077 GCF_021613505.1 Equus quagga | reverse complement strand
ATTTTCAGCAAGGGTGCCCTGAAAACTCAGTGGGAGAAAGAACAGTGCTTCCAACAAATGGTTCTGGGAAAGCTGGATATCCACATGCAAAAGAATGAAGTTTCACCCTTATCTCAGACTGTATACAAAAATTATCTTCAAGTTAATCAAAGACTTTAGTATAGGAGCTAAAAGCATCAAACTCTTTAAAGAAACCTAGATGAAAATATTCATGACATTGGATTAGGCAATAGTTTCTTAGATATGACAGCTAAAGTTCAAGCAACCAGATTTAGAATAGATAAATTGCACTTCAATAAAAATAAAAAAATCTGTGCTTCAAGGGACCCTATCAAAAAAGTGAAATACAATCTTCCAAATGGGACAAATATTTGCAAGTTATATGTCTACTAAGGGTCTAGTGTCCAGAATACATAGCCACCCTGGTGGTCTAATGATGAATATTCAGCACTTTCACTGTTGTGGCCCAGATCTGTTTCCTGGTCAGGGAACCACAACAACCTTCTGTTGATTGTCTTTCTTGGTGGTTACATGTTGCTATGGTACTGAAAGCTACGCCACTGGTACTTCAAATACCAACAGGGTCACCTGTGGTGGGTAGGTTTCAGCCAAACTTCCAGACTAAGATAGGCTAGGAAGAAGGACCTGGCCACCCACTTCCAAAACTATTGGCCATGAAAACCCTGTGAATAGCAGTGAAGCATTGTCTGATATACTGCTGGAAGATGAGAGGCTGGCACAAAAAGACCAGGCAGGGTTCCACTCTGCTGTATGCAGTGTCTCTAGGAGTCAGAATCCAACCAACAGCACTAACAACAAATCCTCATGTGAGCAAAATCATACATTATCTGTCTTTCTCCATTTAACTTCTTTCACTTAGCATAAAACCCTCAAGGTCCATACTTGTAGTCCCAAGTGGCAAGATTTCGTTCTTTTTTATGGCTGAGTAGTATTCCAGTGTGTGTGTGTGTGTGTGTGTGTGTGTGTGTGTGTGTATACACCACATCTTCTTTATCCATTCATTTATCAGTGGGCGCTTAGGTAGTTTCCATGTCTTGGTGATTGTAAATAATGTTGCAATGAAAATAGGGGTGCATATATCTTTTCAAATTCGTGTTTTCATATGCTTTGGATAAATACCCAGAAGTGGCATAGCTGGATCATATGGTAGTTCTATTCTTACTTTCTGGAGGAATCACCATACTGTTTTCCACAGTGGCTGCACCAGCTTACATTCCCACCAACGGGCTTCGAGGGTTCCCTTTTCTCCACATCCTCTCCAACACCTGTTATTTCTCATCTTTTCAGTAATAGTCATTCTGATGGGCATGAGGTAATCTCTTATTGTGGTTTTTATTTGCATTGCCCTAACAATTACTGATGTTGAACATCCTTTTATGTGCCTGTTGGCCATCTATATGTCTTCTTCAGAAAAATGTCTATACAGCTCCTCTGTCCATTTTCTAATTGAGTGGTTTGTTTTTTTTAATATTTAGTTGTATGAGTTCTTTATGCATTTTGGATATTAACTCCTTATTGGATGTATGATTTGCAAATATCCTCTCCCGATTTGGGGGTTGTCTTTTCACTTTGTGGGGGTTTCCTTTGCTGTACAGAAGCTTTTCAGTTTGATGTAGTCCCATTTGTTTATTTTTGCTTTTGTTTCCCTTGCCTGAGGAGATATATTCAAGAAGACACTGCTAAGATCAATGTCAAAGAGCATACTGCCTATGTTTTCTTCTAGGGATTTTATGGTCACAGGTCCAACATTCAAGTCTTCAATCCATTTTTAGCATTTTGGTATGGTGTATGACAGTGTCTGATTTCATGCTTTTGCATGAGGCTGCCCCCTAATTGTTTTATGTGCTCCATTCCCTTCTATTTCCTTTATGATCTTCTCTCTAGATTTTCTATCCATTACTAAAATTGGGTTAGTGAAGACTCCAACTATTATTGTTAAATTGTGTCTTTCTTCCTTCTATTCCATCATTTTTTGCCTCTTGTATGTTGGGGCTCTGTCTGTAGGTTCATATAGGTTTATAATTGTTATGTCTTCTTGATATATTGTCATTATAAAATATACTTTCTATCTAGCAATAATTTTTGTCCTAAAGTTTATTTTTTCTGTTACTAGAGATTGAACTCTGCCTTCTTTTAATTCTTTAAAACGTTACTGGCACTAGGCTGTCACACGTAGCACCCCCTTCCCTGGACTCTTCTACAGCTGGTATGCGTGTGCTTGTTCATGTGTTATGCCTTGACACAGGGTGGATGGGACATTGAGATTAGACTTTTTTTAAAGTCTTTGGCATTTTTACAGCAGGGAGTGTGTATGGACTGACTCCTTCCCTGTACTCCTGGCCCCCAGCCATATTACTGTCTCCCCTCTCTAGGCTCCTCCTCCCCACTCTCCCTCACACAAATTGGTTTCCTAATCAAACAGTTCCCAAACAAGGAGTCCTTTCAGGAGAGGTATAGGAACATGAGAGGGAGTGGTGGCATGTGAGAATTGTTCTCCATCATCTTGTGGGGGACGAGGGGATGAGCTGCTTAGATTTTGATTCTGTATAAGAAGAAGTTTTGACCACAGGTTGCATGGACCTCCTCTGGAAGATATTTCTCCATTACAAGGTGGGCTGTAGAGGGAATGTTGAAGCCAATGTTGAATAGCCCTTGTCTGAGATGCTGCCTAGCAGTTTGGAAGAGGACAGACTGGACTCCAGGGGACTTGCTTGAGGCCATGCAGTGGGAGGGGAGAGGGGCTGTGATGTTGGGGGAGGAGTCCTGAGCTTATTGCCAAGACTCCAGACTCTTTCCCTTGATTTGCTATATGATCTTTTAAGGTTACATAACCCATCTAGGGCTCATGTTTCACATCCATAAAATGGGTTTATATGCAGTGACCCAAGTTCCTTGAGAATGTGGGAGTGTAGCCAGACCTGCAGGCTATAGGGCCTCAAAAACTAGTTCCCAGGACAAAGTAAATACCAATATTTGCATTGGTGACGTGAGAGTTAACACTTCCCACAAAGAGTTTTGTTCTTTGCCCACAGTTTCTTCGTAAGGCAACTAACAGT
>NW_025793834.1:22219-23801 GCF_021613505.1 Equus quagga | reverse complement strand
GTCCTGTGCCGTCCAATATGGTAGCTTGCCAGAGTCTAGCTCTAGTAGAGTCCAGGTTTCTTGAGGGATGGTCGGTGTCAGCGAATGAGAGGCAGTGAGACTGGAAGTGACGTTTCCAAGTCTGATTTATTCGAAGCATTCAAGCACTTATATAGGGTCCAGGTCACGCGTTTATGATTTCATGGAATTGTCTCAGTACATAATTTTGGCAAACAAAATGGGTACATAAGTATATCTTGTTGTAATATTAGCACAGTATGTCCATGAGAAGCAAGCAAACTTTGTTAATTATAGATATTGACCTTTTCTATATGTCTACTAGGCGTCTAGATGTCTAAGACTGATTGCAAAATGGGGTGTAACATCTAGACTCAGTTCCCCACGGGTCGAATGGCCCTGAGCCTCTATCTTTATTCCTATAATAACGAAAGCAGGAGTATTGCAAAGTATAAGGGGACCAAGTATATACAGGCCCCCAGCTCCGTCTGATCGAAAACCACACAGGCACAGTGTTTGGGGTTTCTCTTTTACCATTAACTATTTTATAGGGTTCCCAATCCTCATCATAATCCCAGTTCCTCTGTGTCAATATATTATGACATTTTTCTGCAACTTTATCAGCATCATGAGTCGCCTTAGGAAGGGATAGTTTTTGTATGTCTCTGCTCCTGGGTGGGTGCCACCATTTACCTCCTGTCCTAACAGGCCTAGGATAATCTCTACCTCCTAGAAGGACCTGAGGAGGGAGGCTCTCTTTTGAGGCTGTTTACTGGAAGGCTTCCTCCTTGAGGGCTGTCCAAGCTCCCTTTTCCGCCTCTCCAGGAGGGGTCACAACGTTTTTTCCCTTCAGGCTGCTGTTCCCCTGAACCCTCCCTAGAAGGCCAGGTTACACCAGCTTCTTTCCCCTGCGTGGAGAGATTTTCCCCAAGATATCGCCATGTACAGAAAAAGAACAGCAGGAGCAATATTGCTAAGATTAGTAGCATGAGTAGGATCAGGAGCAGCCGACCGCCATCTTCTGAGGGTCCGCCGTGCGTTCCCTCATCTCTCTCCCGGACCGTTGCCCTTGGCTAGAGGCTTAGCAGACTGCTGGGAGGCTCCCGGCAGTAGCTGCATGTAGCCATTGAACAATTCAAATGTTGCTAGTGTCACATGTTGCAATGGCAATATTTTTGGCATATAGTAGGTCTCATGAAATATTAGTAAAATTGATTTCCCCTCTTTCAGTTTACTTTTTAAAATGTATCTACTAGAAATTTAAAATTCCTGTGACTGGTATATTTCCATTAGAATGGGCTGCCCTAGAGAAATGTGTATGTCCACCAAAAGACATATAAAAGAATGTTCATACCGATTCAAAATATCCTAAACTGGAAATAACCCATGTGCCCAACAACAGCAGAATAAATAAATATGTTGAGATATATTCATACAAGGAACACACACAGAAACAAAGAACTACATGAAAAGCACAGATAAATTTCAAAGACGTAACGTTGAATGAAAGAAGTCAGACTCACGCCCCTCTCCCACAAAAAAGCCAGTACATACTTTATGATTCCATTTATATCAAAATAAAAGG
>NW_025793834.1:14596-22119 GCF_021613505.1 Equus quagga | reverse complement strand
GGGCACACGCTTTGTGCAACCTATCCCCAAAACTGTGAGAAATTTTTGCTTCCCCAGAGCCGGCAGGGGCAAGAAATGAGCTCTAGTGGGTCGGCGGCAGTGACAGGGGGCGGACAGAGAAGAGCAAGGGGTCGTGCGTGTCCGATTCGCTCTGGTACCCAGAAGAGCACCCAACTCGTGGGCAGCCCCTCCAAAATCCCGACGTGACTGTTTACTCGACGCTGGCAGGGGTGAGAACCCGGCTCCGGAGTGGGCCGGGTCGGCGGCCGCAGGAAGGAAGCATCACGGGAAGCCAAAGGGTGCAGGTTGGCCGGCAGTCCCCCCGAATCGCGTAGCTGAAAAACCCCGACCTTGGCCGGGGCCCCGGGGACCCGCCTGCTCGCGGATCCAGCGGCGGCGCCACCTCGCGCCCGCCTGTGGTGGTTGCAGCCTCGGGCGGGCCTGGCGCAGGGGCTGCTGGGAGGCGCGGAGACGGCGGGAGTGTGCGCTCGGCCGCGGCCCCAGCGGAGGCGAGGACTGGAGACCACAGCCAGAGGAGGGCGCTGGCCTTCCGGTAGAGACCCAAGGAAAAGGAGGCCGGAGGAGGCGGCAGCAGAGCGGAAGCAGGAGGAGAGTGAGAGATGGCCGTCCAATCAAGCACAGATGACTTCCCTGCTGGTTCCACCACCATCAGAGCCAGGAAGGGACCCCCGGCCGGCAGGACCAGCAGGCGGTGGGCAGGGAGCCTCCAGGCTTTTGGAGGGCTGCTGTGAAATGCATCTGGGAACCACGGGACTTCCCTCCCAAGGGTCCAAGGCCTGTCCTATCCCGGATGACAAGAGTTTCCAGGACTGAGAACAGGCCCCAGAGGGGATTGATGCGCTGGTGGGGAAGAGCGAAGGTGGGGGGTGGGGGATGGGGGAGTTGCAGGGGGGCTTCTTTCTTCGCCCTCAGACTCAGCAGGGACAATACCCAGAGCCTGTTGGACCTACCAGGGCTTCATGTGAGAGGCTCTTGGGCCCATCGCATAATCCCCAGGACTTCCAGACCTAAGCACAACACCCCAGAGTAGACATTTATGGAGCAGAACAGGCAACTGGTTATGAGGAGGGTGGGTCAGTTGAGGGTCGTTTCTCACCTTCCAGGTTCTGGAGGAAGAGCCCTAAACTCATTCAAGGACCACGGGGGCTTCTACAAGAATCCAGACCTATTTCAGAACACTCAGAGGGTTCCCAGCCTGAGAAGGAATCCCCAAAGTGGATCAACCGGTTTGGGGTAAAACAGGAAGAGTTGGGCCCCATTCTGGCTCCCGCACTCAGTTGGGAGAAAGCCCAGCGCCTTCTGGATTTAGGAATTTTCCCTCAAGGAGCCAAAGATAGCAAGACCTGCTCAGTGATTCCAAGCCTTAGAACCAGATGGAACAGAGGCATAGCTGGCAACTGGCTGGAAGGGGTTGACAGTCCTCACTGCCACCAGGCTTAGTTGGAGACAGACCCCAGGGACAGTCAGGGGATAACAGTGGAAGCAAGGATTCCAGTTAGGAATCCAGGTGAGAGAATGGTAGCTTGGACACACATGGTGGCAGTGGAAGTGTTGAGAATTGGTCACCTTTGGAATATATTTTGCAGGAAGTGCCAAAAAAGCTTGCTGATTGATTAGATGTAGGGAATGTGGGAAAGAGAGGAATCAGGAACAACTCCTAGATTTGGGGCCTGAGCAATAAACTAATTTCATTGACTGAGCTGAGAAAGAGCAAGCTGGTGGAGCAGGAGAGAGAGGAGTAGCAAGAAGCAAAAGTCCTGTCTTAGACATTAAAATTCCTATTGGACATTTAAGTGTAACTGTTGGAAAAGCAATGGATATATGAGTGGAGCTCAGGGAAGAATCCTGAAGTAGAGGTAAAAATATGAGAATCATCATATATATGTGGTATTTAGAGCCATGGGTTTAGAAGAGACAATGTGAGCAAAAAGTACAGATAGACAACAGAAAAGGGTCTAGGGCTGAACCCTGGGACATACCAAACCTTAAAGGTTGTGTAGAAGAGTTGGCAGCAAAGGATGTTCACAAGGAATAGCCAAAGAGGGAAGAGAAAAACACAGAAGAAAGGGTCTCAAGAAGGAAAGAGTGATCAACTGTGTCAGATTCTCCTGAGAAGACTGTTGGATGTGGAGCGGGCCTGCATTAAGTCTGCAGATCTCTGTGGGGCTGGGGGCTGGGGGACATGCTGACGTTACAATACTGACTTGTCCGATTCTTGAATGTGGCATAGCTCTCCTTTTTTTAAAATGTCATTGTTAGTATCTCTAAACAATGTTATAATTTTCTCTCCAGGAGTCTTGTTCCTCTTTTTGTTAGATTTATTCCTAGGTCCTTCATTTTTGTGAGTTATTGTAAATGGTATTGTTAGAATCTTAAGAAGGGAGTATTACCAATCTCGTAGCTATAATAGTATAAAAACTGAAAGACCCTAAGGGAACTCTATATTAAGCTTGGCAATGGAAAGCAGGATGTCAAAAAAAACACACAAAAATTCTAGTAAGTTGAAAATCTGGGTCTCCATGAGGTCTTTTAGGTATAGACTTCTTTGTTAATGCACGCTGCCTGTAAAATGAGAGCCAATAACATTGTATGCTATCCTTCCTTTATTCCTCACTTCTTGGTTTCTAAATAGGGAGTCAACCCCCGAAAGGGTAAGAAGCTCATCTTCCTGCCCTCCCCTTTCATATCCTTATCACACTAAGCACATATCACTCCTTAACCCTTAGACTTAAGATAGAAATGAATAAATCGTGGAGAGGGAGCATGTGGAGAATAACTGTGGAGAAGGGACATATTCTCAAACATGATCTGTGAATTAATGGAAATCAAAAATCTCTAAGAAAGACTAGAAATAATTGGTTTACACATTCTGGAGAAATAAATGCCCCAAATGTGGTGCTCTCTGAGAAGATAATTTAATTTTGAGCAAGCAATGGCATGATCTCCAGAGAAACAGCAACCATCTGGAGTCCGGCTGTGACTTTGAGACCCACTTCTAGAAGGGCAGATAAAGGCCTTGAAGAGAAGAAATAAGCATTTACGATAGGTTTGTAAGTACCATATCTATTTTAAAAAATAATGACTTTCTAACTTTAATTCAGTCATATCTTGAAATTTCACAGGCTTTGGGCACAATAAACTAGAATTCACATCTTAACCCTACACTTAATAGCTCCTTGAATTGCAGTGTTTTATTCCAACTATCTCTTATTCCACTTTGAAATCTGTATTGAGGCACATAATAACTAACCTTTATGGATTATTTTTATGTAGCAAGCACTTTTATTTGCCTTGTGGGGGTTGTTTCACTTAATAATATTTGTCGCTGTCATTGCCTCATAATATAAGTAAGTTGGCTTTGAATCTTTTTCCATTATCTTGATCAATTTGTATAATATAAATATTGTCTCTTCCTTCCACGTCTGGTAAAACTGTGTGGGCATGGTGCTGTTTTTAAGGGTAAATCTTTACCCATCTTTTCAGTTTCTCCTATAGCTGTTTTGAATTCAGAGAGTCTACTTTTCTTAGGGAAAATCTGATAATTTGTATTGAAAATTAAATATGTTGTCCACATTTACAAATCTATCTGTATCAAAATAGACATAGCATTTTCAATATCTTCTGTATCTAATGTTGCTGATATTGTGTACTTTTTATTTTTCAATATTAAATTTACCAAAGGATTAATCCTTTAATTTCCTTACAAAGAGCCAGATTTTGATTTTATTGATGAATTCTATTTTGGGGGGGTGGAGAAGTATGATATATATTCCATTGATTTCTGCTTTTATCCTAATTTATTCTTTCTACTTTCCTCAGGTTTTGATGTTCCTTTATTAGCTTTTGAGTTAAAAGCTTAACTCGGTTTTGTTTTGTTTTTTAAGATTGGCCCTGAGCTAACATCTGTTGCCAATTTTTTTTTTCTTCTCCTTCTTCTCCGCAAAGTCCCCCAGAACATAGTTGTATATTCTAGATGTAGGTTCTTCTGGTTGTGCTATGTGGGATGCCGCCTCAGCACGGCCTGATGAGCAGTCTGCACCCAGGATCTGACCCGGCAAAACCCTGGGCCACAGAAGCAGAGTGCATGAACTTAACTACTCAGCCATGGGGCTGGCTCTCATCACCTCTATCTAAATGACTCAGTCCTGCTTATAACCCATGTATTATTATTTCCTCCTGCCAGGAAGAATAGTCACAGTTGTTTTGTTTTACTGTATAATCTTTGGGACTCTACTTTTTCCCACTATAAACGATTTGCATATCCTAATTCAGAAAGATTGATCTATTATGCCCCTTTCCCGCCTAATCACAATCATAAATATCATGAAATACACTTCCCTTAGAAAATGAAAAGGTTTCTTACCTTTTTTCTCTAGGCTAGGGATTGAAATCCAAGTTTTACCTTGGTTAACTCTCTTGCTAATCTAAAATTGTGTTCTCTATGCATACTTGCTGTTGCTGAAAAAAATGCACATTTAAGAATAATTTCGGGCCAGCCCCGTGGCCAAGTGGTTAAGTTCGTGCGCTTTGCTTCAGAGGCCCAGGGTTTTGCTGGTTCGGATCCTGGGAGCGGATCTAGCATTGCTCATCAGGCCATGCTGAGGTGGTGCCCCACATAGCAGAACCAGAAGGACCCACAGCTAGAATATACAACTATGTACAGGGGGGCTTTGGGGAGAAGAAGAAGAAGAAGGAAAAAAAAAAGAAAGATTGGCAACAGATGTTAGCTCAGGGCCAATCTTTAAAAAAAAAAGAAGAAGAATTTCTATTACCCAATTCCTTGATATTAATGTGAAAAAAATTATGAAAATCAGAATTCAAACAGTTAAAAAGACATCACAGGAAAAGTCCCCTACAAAGACGCTTAGATAAGCAAAGTCATTCTTATTCAATTTTCATAGTGCAGCAGGGAGACAAGTGAAGAAGCCTAAGAAAACAAGGATATGTTCCCTTACTGGAACTAATCCTTGCTTGGTACATATACAAGTTAACCACTATGCCTTTCTCCTGCTCACTATTCTACATACTATAATATGGTATGGAGACATGAGTAAGTAGACATGCCAAACTAGGTGAAATATACTTCTCTGGAGAGAAGTTCAAGCAGTTTGAGGCCCAACCCTAGGACTGAGAATTTTATTAAGAACGCTGGGCCACCTTTGCCCAGGCCTATATCTGTAGTGTGTCTGAACTCTGTTTCACATTCCCTCCTGGCCCAGAGAGTTTTCCTTCTATGCATTTGAAAATGATGATTCCACCAACTAGAAACTAAGACCTACACAAAGCTCAAACATCATTGCCAACAAACAAGAAAATAAAGCTGATGTCTTTAGGCATCTTCTGTTCCCCTGAATGTTAAAACCACCGATATCAAAAGAGTGATATGGATTTTCCCCTCCCTCCTGGTAATTCATAATTATTGCCTTTGATCATGTGAAGCAACAGAGATAATTTGCTCCTATTTCCTTTCACCAGTCGGCATCCTCCGTTTTTTAACACAAGAATTCCTTCTTCTGGGTGCCTGGTGCTGTTCCAGTCCCCAGACCAACTGAAATCTCCATCTGTCCATCTCTCTGTCTCTCAAAATACTTAATCAATCCCAAGCCACTACCTCTTGACCATCCTTGGGACAGTGGGTCAGCATCCAAGTTTGGATCCTCAAAGGTAAAATACTAAAGACCTGCTTGGGCTCTGTTAGTTCTCAAGCTCTATTTGCTCTCTGTTTCTGGCTTTGGCCAGCTAAAGCAACCCCTTGGATTGGTTGATAGTGATTCTCTCTCGATTTTTGTGCATCCTTTTAGTAGAACCATCTGCAAAATGTCATCTGTCATGTAATGAGTTCTTGGCCAAAGAAAAGAAATCTTGAGGTCTTGGGACTGTCATCTTACGTGTTTGCCACTCCTTGGACTGTGGTTTGAATAAGAAAGTCTTCCTTTTATTCTTGGGGAAACCTTGGTTCCTGAATAGATGACAGGAACAGAAGCTTCATCTTGAAAATACTGAGAGGAAAAACATGAAATACTTGAACAAGCAGAAATGATCAACTCATAACTCATAAACCCAACTCCGACAAGCCCATTTTTTAATTTCTATTTTAAACACTTCCCAAATATTTGCCCATTCTCCTTTTGGTTATAAAGTGTGTCCTTCTCTTTGTTACCTAATAGTGTGCTCTAGATCATCTCTCTTCACTTGGCTTGCTCTTATGTTAAATCCTCAAAATTTGGAAGTTTCAACTCAGAAATCAGAAACAGGAAAGAAATGTTTAATGAAAGTATTTCATTTTTTCTGAAAGCATTGATAGAGGAAGTATTGCAAACATCATCTGATTAAAAAAAAGGTATTTGCCAAAAATTATATAGATTTTTTACAGAGCACTAGTAACAGACACTATAAATAAGGTCTTTTGTTTTCTAATTCATCTTTTCCCTGTTGGGACATATAGCAGACACTTGAAGTCTCTAGAATCAAAGGCCCAAAATTGTTGAATTGCCTTCTTGGATGGTGTTTTTAGAATAAAGAAGGTCTTACTGCTCTAATGCAAGATGCTCAGGGAGGCGACTCTCAAATCACTGGAAATCTCTTAAAGTGCTACTTTTGGGAAGGGACGTGTGCTCTGGAGGTACAATGGTGCTCATGCAAGTGCCTTCCTAACCATAATAATAACGGGGGAAACGTCGATCAAATATTTACCGTGTTCTAGCTGCTGCACGAAGTGCATTCAGTACCTTATCTCACTTAATCATCACAACAGACCTAGAAGACAGGTTCTATTATTTTTCTCATTTCACAGAGGAAGAAATTGAGGTTCAGAGGAACAAAGAAATGTCCTCAAGATCATACAGCTTTTAGATGGGGAAGCTGGGACTCAAAGCTAATGCGCATCCTCCCTACAGTGCATTGCATTTTCAGCTAGTATCTTTTAACTTTTATAACTGGTTTACTGTAAGGGGGTCATGGCCAGAGACCAGGGAGTAGACTGTGACATAATAAGAAATATATGTTTGGTCTCTGCCCCTGGTTCCTGACACAGAGCTCCTAAAACTTGTAACTTCCTGAGTGATAGGAGAGCTAAGAACATCATTGTTCTAATATTTGGTCTTTGACCCCAGTTCCTGAAACAGAGCTCCTAAATCCCTTGGAATTTCCCAGGTAATGGGAGCATCTTCTGTTCTAGACCCTTGGTGGGCTCCTGGGTAGCTTCAGGATAGGGGCTGGTCACCAGAGAGGCCAAGATATGATTAGAAGCTTGGAACTTTTAGCTCCACTCCCCATCCTCCAGGGAGGAGAGAGGGGCTGGAGATTGACTTAATAATCCATCATGCCTACTCAATGAGGCCTCCACAAAAACCCCTAACCTACAGGGTTTAGAGAGCTTCTGGGGTGGCGAACAGATACACGTGCCAGGAGGGTGGACACTTCAACTCCACAGGGACAGAAGCTCCTGCACTTGGGACCCTTCCAAACCTTACCCTATGTACATCTTCATTTGGCTGGTCTTG
>NW_025793834.1:3223-11596 GCF_021613505.1 Equus quagga | reverse complement strand
GTTCTGCACCTCAGTCTGGGCGCTACATCAGTAGTTATTCAGGTTGATCTACATTGGTAAAGGTTTTTGAACTGTGCATTTTTCTTCCTTTATATTTATTATTCCTCAGTAAAGAAAGTTGAAAGCTCCTTGGTTATTGCTAAAGTGATGTTGATACTTATTCTTCTGGTTTGGCCTAGGCTGGGATGCAAAGTAAGTTCAAAATATTTACTGTGACATTTTTGCTGTCCTCAGGTTTTTGACTTTCCTTGTTTACCAAAGAAAAGAAAAATACAATTCCCCATTCCCAAGCTGTCCCTGGTGTTTTCTTTCTCCTCACTTTTTGTCTATTTTCTAAATCCTGTTTTATTCTTTGTTTAATGACATCATTCTAATAACTGTTTCCCATTTTTATGAGTAAATGTGTGAGATAAGTCATTCAAAGTCTCTCATTTACTACTACCATTTAAATATAATTTTCATATTGACATCTATACAGATCACATCATACACATCATATACACATCATAGCTAGCTTTGAAATATGTTCAGGAAATATGAAATATTTCCATGAAAAATTTAGCACTCACATCATTGGAAGACGGGTCCTTCCTAGTCTTTAAGTAAAGCCAGTTAGCCATTGGTGTACACATAACGAACCCGTTGTAATTCTCTCTGTGTCTAAACCTCTTTCCTCCTCCATTCTGGTCCTTGTGTCTCACCCTCTGCTTCTGGTGGATCTGGGAAACCTGTTGTGCTTTTGCTTTGTTCCAGGATGCTCTGTTGCTCTCAGGAGGCACTTGGGAATTAAGGATAATGGCATCCGGATCCAAGCCCCTGAGTTGCCAAGTCTTCCCTGGGCTCGGCCGTTTGGCTCCCATTGAGGGTCAAGATCTCTCCATCATCGTTCAAGTCCTACCTCAAAACTTTTTCCTCACTTGTTCTCTAAGGCCATTGTTTCTCTGACTTCCATGCTTATTACTGCTGTTTTCTCTGTGCAATAGAGAAATCTGCCTTGTGAAAATTCATTAAAATGCTGTTCTTGAGAATCAAACACAATATCCTGGGCATGGGACAAAAGTTCTACCACTGTCGCACAATTGCTGACGTGACAGTCTTACTCCTACATCACTTAAATCACACAAAGTTTGCATAGCTCTTTGTGGTCTCCCAACAACCAGAGCCTGGATTCACTCACTTGCCCTGTGTCTTCAAAAACAGAAACTCCTCAGTGTACAACATTTGGGCCAACACAGTGCTACAGCAATATCAGTCAAACTTGAGAGGGAAGGCATGAAGCTACTATTTGGGTAGAGCTCTGTGACCAGCCAAAACAGCCGAGACCCCATCTGTGAGAGAACATGACTGGCTGAGGCTCTCAATCCCTTGGTGGAGGCGTGGGGATTTATTGAGGAGGCAAAGGCAGCGGGAGAGACGGCCCCAGGGCTGAGCTGACATTCAACTGTATCTAAGCAGGTGGAGAAAGCCATTCAGAATTGTTATTAAGTGTGAGATCTTATTAAATTTGTTTATTGCTACAAGGAAATAAAGCAGATGATTTTATGGCATAATGGATATTCTCTAACCTGTGCTGTCCTATACTGTAGCCACTAGCTACATTGGCTATTCAAATTCAAATTAGTTAAAATTAAGTAAAAAACAAATAAATAAAAAACTCAGGTTCTCAGCACTAGCCACATTTCAAGCACTCAGTTGCCACCTGTGTCTAGTGGACACCATCTTAGGCAATGCAGATCTAGCTCATTCATCTAGCCAGTTACACACGAGATATTTTGCTTCAAGTTCCTGACTTCTTGCTCAGCATGAGATTCATTTTAGTCTATTTATTTCATCCCCAGTGCCAGCAGCTCTTGGGTCTGTACTGATCTTTAGGTGGTCCCTGAGCTTTGATTGAGAGGAGGACTCTAGTGTGGGTAAAGAACCATTGCATGCCCTTGCTTTTTTGGGGCAGTGATAAACAGGGCATAACAAGGGTTTTCTGACATTGATTACTCCAGCCCCAGCATTGCTCTAGTCTACTCTAAAGGCTGCTAATGCCGACCCCTCAAGGGAATGCTTGTGGAAGCTTATGAGGTCTGCTTATTAACTCTGTTATTAACCATAACAACGCTGGGGCTTTTTTTCCCTTTGTCTAATTTTACAGTGGCATCCTACTAGTGGCGATTCATACTGGCATTTTTGTTGTGGTAATGATATATAATTAATTTTAAAAATAAGTTTTCCACATAAAAGATATAAATCAATGCAAGGAAAATATTAGGTAATCAATGACACAGGCACATGGATATGGCTAAATGTGAAAGTGCTATGTTCATTAATTAAATTTGCAAAACATGATTTTGGCTCATTTTTATAGCACATTGCCCCCACCCCCACCCCCTTGTCACTCCAGTAGTGATCCCTCTTGCTCTAAGTCAAGAAGGTAGGAGTGCTCAGCTGTCCCCTCTGCACTTTGAACACAAAGGCACTGTCACCTTCTCCTGTGAGCCCCTCTCAGGAACTCCCTTGTTCAGACCATTAAGAAGAATGCAGGCCTTGGCATTGGCCTTAGAGATGATTTTATGGATTTGACATCTAAAGCAAAGGCAACAAAAGTAAAAATAAACAGATGGGACTACATCAAACTAAAAAGCTTCTGCACAGCACAGGAAACCATCAACGAAATGAAAAGGCAACATAGTGAATGGGAGAAAATATTTGCAATTCTCATCTCTGCTAAGGGGCTAATATCCAAAATATATAAAGAACTCATACACTTCAACAACACGAAGACAAACAATTTGATTAAAAAATGGGCAGAGGATCTGAAGCGACATTTTTTCCAAAGAAGACCGATGGACGGCCAACTGGTGTGTGAAAAGACAATTGACATCACTAAGGATCAGGGAAATGCAAATTAAAATCACAATGAGCTATCACTTCCCACCTGTTAGAATGGCTATCCTGAAAAAGACAAGAAATATCAACTGTTGGTGAGGATGTGGAGGGAAGGGAACCCTTATGCACTGTTGGTGGGAATGTGAATTGGTGTAGCCACTATGGAAAACAGTATGGAGGTTCCTCAAAAAAGTAAAACTGGAGCTATTGTATGATACTTGTGGGTATTTATCTGAAGAAGATGAAAACACTGAGTCAAAAAGATATATGCAACCCCGTATTCATTGAGACCTTATTTGAAATAGCCAAGATAGGGAAACCTAAGTGTCCATCTACAGATGAAGGATAAACAAAATGTGGTGTATATATATATATATATATAATAGAATATTATTCAGCCATAAATAGGCATGAAATATTTCCATTCGGATGGACAACATGGATGGACTTTGAGGGCATTGTGCTAACTGAAGTAACTCAAAGACAAATACCACATGATTTCACTTATCTGTGAAATCTGAAAATAAAAACAAAAAACAAACCAAAACTGAAAAGCAAGCTCTTAGATACAGATTTGTGGTTGCCAAAGGTGAGGGGTGGAGGTGAGTCAAATGTTGAAGGGTGTCAAAAGGAACAAACTCCTAGTTAGAAAATAAATGTCATCAAGATATAATGTACAGCATGGTGACTATAGTTAATAGTACTGTATTGCATATTTGAAAGTAGCTAAAAGAGTAGATCCTGAAAGTTCTCATGACAAGAAAAAAAATTCTTTAGCTATGTACAGACGCAGCTGTTAACTAGACTTATTGTGGTGATCATTTTGCAATATATACAAATATCAATTCATTATGTCGTACACCTGAAATTAATATATTATTGTTTGTCAAGTACACCTCAATAAAAAAAAATTGCAATTAAAAAAAAAGGTTCAAGGCTTATAAACACTTCTGGTTAGGAGATGTGATTGCATCATCCCTGGAGCCTGGAGTCTGTTTCTGGGGAAGACTAAATGGTTTTCTTTGCTCTTTCTCCTCTTCTTCTCTATCTCGCTAATTAGTTCTGAGTATTTTCTAGGCCTTACTTTTAATCTTCTTTTTCTCTTAAAATCTTGGAGGTTGAGCAAGAAGGAGGGAATGTCAAACTTAGTGAAGTCTTCTCCATTTTCACTGTGCATTGATGGCATAGAGGAAGGGCTTTGGAGGTACACTGCCTGGATCTGAGTGCTAGCTCTCACTGTCACAGGGCTGGGACCCTTGGGAAGTTAGCTCAGCCTGTCAGTGCCTCAGTGTCTTCCTCTGCAACAAGGGATCTTAAGACTTCACTGTCTCAGTGTCGTTATGAGGACTAAATAAATTATTACACAGTAAAGCACTGAGGAATCATGCTGGTCACACAGTAAAGCTCTGGAAAAGCTGTTATTATTATTATTATTATAATTATTATGTATTTTCTTTCCATTTCTAACTGCACCACTGCTGACTTTCAACATTCCCCAGAATAAATTAGGACCATATTAGCAAACAACTTCTGGAAAACTGGTTGCTTGATGAGTTCAATGGTGATTTAACTGACAGTGAAGACACTGCTGCTGGTTTGGATCCAGCGTCATCAAATTCTTGGACCCTAGACAGATATGACGATGGCTTAGCTCGCAGTAGACTATCTTTTGTGCCTTCTTCTAGTAAGAGCATTTTTTTTGTTTTGTTTTGAGGAAGTTTAGCCCTGAGCTAACATCCATGCCCATCTTCCTTCACTTTATATGTGGGACGCTTACCACAGCATGGCTTGCCAAGTGGTGCCATGTCTGCACCCGGGATCTGAACCGGTGAACCCCTGGCTGCCAAAACGGAATGTGCGAACTTAACTGCTGTGCCACTGGGCTGGCCCCTAGCAAGAGCTTTTAATGTCCAGTCATACTTACCCCAAGTATTATAAGAAACATCCAAGTATGTCCAATAACCCCATCTTTTTGTTGTTGGGTTTTTTAGAGGGGAGAGGTGTTTTCTTTTTAAGAAATCAAAGGAGGAAATATAATTTTTCTGGAGGTATAGAAGATTTCTTCTGTCAGTTATGATGGAGTATTTGTAGCAAACCAGCATTCATCCTGAAGACAACTAGATAAAGTATGGAGTAAAGGAATTCTGTTTGAAGCCTTTGGAGAAATACCAATGCAGCTAGGACCCACAGGATCAGCTCCAGAGAGAGAGAGGAGCTCATTGGAATGAAAGTACTTCTCTCCATTTTCCCCTCAGGGCATTTGCCAGTTCTTGGCAAGGAACAAGAGACTGAGAACCTGGGGAGAGGGTACCTGCTAAGAGTCAGAGAAAACAGCAGCACATTGTCATCTCATGGATCTGGAGAGAAAAGAAGAAAAAAAGAGACATGTGGAGCTGTCCAAGTATTCAGACTTGAGGAGTCAAGAACCTGGAGTGGGTTGTAAGTGAGCTGGATGCTTGGTACAGGATTTGCCCTGAAAACATTTGCAAATTAAGCAACGTGCATATAAGAGGGTACAAACGCAAGAAAAGTGTGGCAAATAAGAGTGGAATTTTCAGCAATATCATGGTGCTCAGAGGATAAAAATTGAAGTTCAGGACTCATCAAAGAGGAGGGGTCAAGGAAACACCCCAAGGTCTCAGGTAAGAGCCTTGGCAGTATAACAATACAGCAGTGTGAGCAACTAGCTGCAGACTGACACCTTCCTATGAGTGCAAACAAGCTGCAAATTGGCTTATTCAAGGACTGGATTGGACTGAGGTGATCTGCCCTTCTGCTGTCTGCTGGGGGAGAGGGTAAATAATCTTCAGAGAAAGCTGATGTCATTCAACCTATCCATCATTTTTCACACAGGTTCAACATTCAATGACAATACTCTAGGACTATAAAGAAACAGAAGCAAGAGAAAGAAAGCAAACCATGGAAATTGATGCACAGGTGATTGAGGTATCGAAGTTAGCACGTAGAAATATAAAATGATACACTTTAGCTCTTCAGAAAATAGACAACATGATAAAAATTGTCACCAGGGAAAGAGAATCTATTTTAAAAATCAGTGGAAATTATAGATAGAAAATATGTAATACTCATCATTTTAAAAAGTCAGTAGTTCCGTATATTAGCAGTTTGGACCCGCTTGAAAAGAGACAATAAGCCTGAAAATATGTACGTAGCAAGAAACTCTCCATAGAGTTGAGGCATAGAGAGCTAAAAGGAGTAAAAATTAAGAAAAGAGGGTAAAAAGGGTACAGGTATGTCATAAAGGTCTAACAGAAATGCAGCTAAAGTCTCAGAGGTTAGAGTGGCCAGAAAATGGGACAAAAACAATATTGAGAGATATTATGGACAATTAAAGAAAAAACAGGATGATCTATCAAACCACCTGTGCAAGAAGATCTATGGACTCCAAGCAACATAAGGACAAGACAACCACACCTCAAACTGCTGAACACCAAAGATAGATGAAAAATTCATAGCAGCACCCAGAGGGGGGCAATTCCTATTACACCATTATAAGATTGGGAGCTAAATTCTCAGCAAAAAACAAGGAAAAGAAGACATTATTGAAGGGCTAAGGCAATATAATTTCCAACACACCACGAGCTACTAATCTCTGACTGAATAGCTTGCAAAGGAAAGTGAAGTGAAGACCTGACCACATAAGCAGCAGACCCTAACCAAAGGAAAAGCAAAAGGTCTCTCTTAAGGCGGCAGTTAAATGATCCCCAGGGAAACGTGGAAAAGGAAGGAAGGAATGAAGAGCAATGGATAGGTTAAATATGTGGTTAAGTCAAATAAACATTACTATGCAAATAATATCGTCTATGTGATTTAAAATAGGTGATGAAGTAAAATTAAGGCCAATTACTCAAAAATCAGGAGGAGAGTAAATGGAATTAAGATGTTTCAAAATGCTAGCACTGTCTAGGAGATGTTAAATGTTCTAATTTATATCAGTCTTTTGCACAGACTTTACAGAATACACAAAAGTGAAAAAATATATATGTATATCAGAGTAAAACTGGATTAAAATAATTATTCTTTTTGAGAATTCTCTAGTTTTAAAAATAATTAAATTTATTTTTGATGTTAAAAATGTAAATGTAAGAAGCATACAGTATAACATGATAAATGTATAAACCGTTATAACTATGAGCCAGACGAATGTATAGAACATTTCCATCAACCCAGGAAATTTCCCTTCAAATTTTCTCAGAGGGAACCACTCTTTTGTTCTGACGCTTCATGGAAGTCGACTTCCGCAGGAGTATCAGAAAGGTACCTTAAAAGAGATATGTTTCAGGAGTTGAAAAGCATTTTTTTGATAGGCATCTTTGGCTGAACGTACTGTTTGGGGGGATTATGCATGTTATTGCCTGATACGTAGTTTGGTTGTTTTTACTGTGGAGTATTAATCCCTTATATGAGTATACAATGGTTTGTGTATCACTTCTCCTGGCCATGGACATTTGGATTTTGTCCAGTTTTTGCCTAGCATAAATGACATTGCTATGAACAGTTTTGTAGAAGCCTTTTTCAATGTATGCATTCATTTTTCTTGGGAAGTAAATAGAAGTAAGATTACTCGGTAACAGGGTAGGTATATTTTTAAATTCATGAGAAACTCCCAAGTAGTTGGAGGGTGATTGTGCTAAATTACAATCCAATTAATATCACATCGTCATGTCATTCACACTCAGGTAGGGACGGAGAGAGAGAACAACTTTGAAAATCAATTTTTCTCTTTTTGTTTCAGGTTACTGCTTATATTCTCTTCCTCTCTATTTTACTTAGGTCATATTGCTTTTTAACATTGTGTGATTCAGGTGTACATTATTACACGTCAGTTTCTGTATAGACTGCATCATGCTCACTTCAAAAGTGCAGTTTTTATCCATCACCATACATATGTGCCCCTTTACCCCTTTTACTCACCCTCCTTCCCCTTCCCCTCTGGTAACCACTAATCTGTTCCTCTTATCCATATGTTTGTTTATCTTTCACAAATAAGTGAAATCATATGGTGTTTGTCTTTCACTGTCTTGCTTATTTCATTTAACATAATACACTCAAGCTCCGTCTATGCTGTTGCAAATGGCACAATTTTGTCATTTTTTATGGCTGAATAGTATTCTGTTGTATATATGTACACTACATCTTCTTTATCCATTCGTCCCCTAACGGGCACTTTGTTTGCTTCTATATTTTGGCTATTGTGGATAATGCTGCGATGAATATAGGGGTGCATAAATCTCTTTGAATTGTTGATTTCAACATCTTTGCATAAATATCCAGTAGTGGGATAATTGGATCATTTGATATTTCTGTTTTTAGGTTTTTGAGAAATCTCCATATTGTTTTCCATGGTGACTGTACCAGTTTGCATTCCCACCAGCAACGTATGAGGGTGCCCTCTTCTCCACATCCTCTCCGACATTTGTTAATTTTAGCCATTCTGACGGGTGTATGATGATATCCCACAGTAGTTTTAATTTA
>NW_025793834.1:0-3123 GCF_021613505.1 Equus quagga | reverse complement strand
ATTTGCCTAATAACTAGTGTTGTTGAACATCTTTTCCCATGCCTGTTGGTCATCTGTATGTCTTCTTTGAAAAAGTGTCTGTTCATATCCTCTACCCATTTTTTGATCAGATTGGTTTTTTTGTTGTTGTGTTGTATGAGTTCTTCATATATTTCAGAAATTAAATCCTTGTCAGATATATGATTTGCAAATATTTTCTTCCAGTTGGTGGGTTATCTTGCCACCAACTTGCAGAAGCTTTCTAGTCTGATGTGGTCCCATTTGTTTATTTTTTCTTTTCTTTCCCTTGCTGAGTAGACATAGTGTTGGAAAAGATGCTGCTAAGACCAATGTCAAAGAGCGTACTGCCTATATTTACTTCTTGAAGTTTTATGGTTTCAGGGCTTACCTTCAAGTCTTTAATCCATTTTGAGTTAATTTTTATATATGCTGTAAGATACTGGTCTACTTTCCTTCCTTTGCATCTGGCAGTCCAGTTTTCCCAATACCATTTATTGAAGAGATGTTACTGTCTCCATTGTATGTTCTTGGCTCCTTTGTCAAAGATTAGCTGTCCACAGATGTGTAGTTTTATTTCTGGGTTTTCAATTCTGTTCCATTGATCTGTGTGTCTGTTTTTGTGCCAGTACCATGCTGCTTTGATTACTATAGCTTTGTAGTATATTTTGAAGTCAGAGATTGCGATGCCTCCAGCTTTCTTCCTTTTTTCTCAGGATTGCTATGGCTGTCCGGGCCTTTTGTTGTTCTATATAAATTTTAGGATTCTTTGTTCTATTTCCATGAAGAATGTCATTGGGATTCTAACTGGGATTGCATTGAACCTGTAGATTGTTTTAGATAATATAGACATTTTAAATGTGTTTATTCTTCCAATCCATGAGCATGGAATAGCTTTCCACTTTTTGTGTCATTTTCGATTACTTTCAATAATGTGTTGCCGTTTTCAGTGTATAGGTCTTTCACCTTCTTGATTAAATTTGTTCCCAGATATTTTATTCTTTTGTTGTTGCAATTGTAAATGGCATTGTATTCTTGACTTCTCTTTCTGCTACTTTCTTATTAATGTATAGAAATTCAAACATTTTTCATAGGTTTATTTTGTACCCTGAAACTTTGCTGTAGTTGTTGATTATTTCTAATAGTTTTCTGTTGGATTCTTTAGGGTTTTCTGTATATAGAATCATGTCATCTGCAAGAGCTTTACTCCTTCCTTTCTAATCTAGATACCTTTTATTTCTTTTTCTTGCCTTATTGCTCTGGCCATAACCTCTAGTACTATGTTGAATAAAAGTGGTGAGAATGGGCACCCTTGACTTATTCTTGTTCTCACAGGGATGGCCTCCAGTTTTTCATCATTAAGGATCATGTTGGCTGTGGGTTTGTCATATATGGCTTTTATGATGTTGAGGTACTTTCCTTCTATGCCCATTTCATTGAGAGTCTTTATCATAAATGCATGTTGGATCTTGTCAAATGCTTTCTCTGCATCTATTGAGATGATCATGTGATTTTTATTCCTCATTGTGTTAATGTGGTATATTGCACTGATTGATTTGTGGATGTTGGACCATCTCTGCATCCCTCATATAAATTGCATTTGATCATGGCGTATTATCCTTTTAGCACATTGCTGTATTCCATATGCTAATATTTTGTTGAGGATTTTTGCATCTCTGTTCATCAGCAATATGGGCATGTAATTTTCCTTTTATCTGTTGTCCTTGTCTGGTGTTGGTATCAGGGTGATGTTGACCTCAAAGAATGAGTTAGGTAGTGTCCCATCTTCAATTTTTTGGAATACTTTGAGAAGCTAGGTATTAAATCTTCTTTGAATGTTTGGCAGAATTCTCCAGAGAAACCATCTGGTCCCGGACTTTTGTTTTTTGGGAGGTTTTCGATGATTGTTTCAATCTCTTTGTGATTGGTCACTCTTGTGATTAGCCTATTCAGATTCTCTATTTCTTCTTGATTCAGTTGTGGGAGGTTGTATGCTTCTAAGAATTTATCCATTTCTTCTAGGTTATCCAATTTTGGGGCACATAGTTTTTCATAGTATTCTCTTCTAATCCTTTGTATTTCTGTGGTATCCATTGTAATTTCTCCCTTTCATTTTAAATTTTGTTTATGTGAACGTTATCTCTTTTTCTCTTAGTGAGTCTAGCTAAGGGTTTGTCAATTTTGTTCATTTTCTCAAAGAACCAGGTCTTAGTTTCATTGATCCTTTCTATTAAGTTTTTAGTCTCTGTTTCGTTTATTTCTGCTCTAGTTTTCACTATTTCCCTCCTGCTGACTTTGGGTTTTGTTTGTTCTTCTTTTTCTAGTTCACTTAGGTGTAGGTCAAAATAATTTATTTGAGTTTTTTTTTGTTTGTTTGTTGAGGTAGGTCTGTGTTGCAATTAATTTCTCTCTTAACACCAATTTTGCTGCATCCCATGAGAACTGGTATGTTGTGTTTTCACTTTCCTTTGTCTCTAGGTATGTTTTGATTTCTCCATTGATTCAATCATTGTTCAGTAGCATGTTGTTTTGTCGCTGCCTATTTGTGACTTTCCCAGCTTTTTTCTTGCAGTTCATTTCTAGTTTCATAGCATTGTGGTCAGAAAAGATGCTTGATATGATTTAAATCTTCTTAAATTTATTGAACCTTGCCTTGTTTCCCAACATATGGTCTTATGAGAATGTTCCATGTGCACTTGAGAAGGATGAGTATTCTGCTGTTTTTTGATGGAATGTTCTATGCATATCTATTAAGTTTATCTGGTCTGCTGTTTCATTTAAGACCCCTGTTTCCTTGTTGAATTTCTGTCTGTACAATCTATCCATTGATGTAAGTGGGGTGCTGAGGTGCGCTACTATTATTGTGTTGCTGTCAAGTTCTCACTTTAGTTCTGTTAGTAATTGCTTTATACACTTTGGTGCTCCTGAGTTGGGTGCATATATACTCATAAGTGTTATGTCCTCTTGGTGGAATGTCCCTTTTATCATTATATACTGCCCCTCTTTGTCTCTCATTATCTTCTTTATCTTGAAATCTGCTTTGTCTGATATCAGTATGCTACACCTGCTTTCTTTTGCATACCTTTTATTAGAGTATCATCTCTCATCCCTTCACTCTGAGCCTAC
>NW_025793833.1:3833-5597 GCF_021613505.1 Equus quagga | reverse complement strand
GGTGCTGGACTCTGATGTCTTATTTCAAAGCCCAACAATTCAGGGAAGGAAACGTGTTTAATTTTCACTCGATTAGATAATGATTTGGTTAATTAAACTGTAATTCATGAAGACAATCTGAACTCCAGTTTCTTTTTTCCTTAGGTAATTCAAGCATTGCAGTTGGTAGATAACGCTTTAGGAATGTTGATGGAAGGCCTGAAACAGCGGAATTTAGACAATTGTGTCAATATAATCCTTGTGACTGACCATGGTATGCCTGTTTTTACATCATATTTTATCGTTGATTCCATCTTATCACTTCAGGGAGCAGACATTAATAATAATGCTATTTTAAATTCTGTACTTCTGCACCTAGAAGCTCTTGGATAAGCAAAGAATGAATTTAATCGTGGGCTGTGATAAATAGAGGACTAAAATTAAAATTTCAATTATTCTAGTTCAATTATTCTAACATCCATTCATACACTTAATTTTCTGTAAAAGTGGAATGAGTTGTACTTAACGGAGATTCAATTGGATTGTTATTCAATCATAAAGGTGCTTTTCTGGCCTCCTTTCAGCGGTGGTTCACTCACATGGATTGGCTGAAGTTTACTGTATTGGCTGGTTTTACCATGTCCTGTGTATTATTTTTTTTGATTTGTGTGAATAGACTTCTATAAAGTCCCTGTCACTCCATGTTTGTCATTTGAGGTGAATTCTCCATTTCGGCTAACCTGAGTGTTAAAGGATGTGGGACAGCCGCCACGCTCTCTGCCACCTCACACAGTTTTGAACTCCTCATTCATTCAACACGTATATTTTAAGGGCTTACTCAATGCCGTGTACTTCACTAGACATGGCATGTTCACAGGTACATGTAGCAGAAGTGGACCTTTTCCCACTGGGTGGTCAGAACCATCTTCTCTAGGAGGACATTCAAGCTGAACTGCAGGGGCTGTGGAGGAACCAGGCCTGGGGCGAGAAGAGCAGAAGGCGCTGTCTGCACAACTTCTGTTTGCATTTTACGACATCAAAATAATGTGGAAGATAGCAGTTTATTCTAAAAATTTCTAAAATGGTTCCCTAACACTTTGGTCCACTGTTTTAAAGTTAAAGGAAATATTTTAATGCACATTCTGTTAAAAGAAATTATAAAAATAAAAATCAAAAATGATAAAATAATAAAAATACAAATTTTGATGTACTCTGAAGAATCTTCAAATAAGGAAGCTTTAACTCCCAAATCTTTTTTACAGCACGTGCTGTTTATATAAATGTAAATAATACACTTAGAAAAAGTAAATATTCTCTAATCCTTATTCTCTTAATGTATTGTTTTAGAAAAATGCATGTTACTTTTTTTATTTAAAAATATATTATGTGGCTTTGTGTGCAAGTCAGATGTTATAAAAATCAATTAGCTTCCTACAGAGGATTTTCTTCCTGGAAATTACCTTAATTTATCTACATTGAACAAATGCTCTGTTTATAACTCCTGTCTGTTCTTCGCTCATGAACATGAGCCTTCTCTTCCACTGCCAAGACTTTCAAGGTCTGCTATTTGGAGCAGAGTACAGGGCAGATTGTATAGGTTCTCAGGTAGCTTGGTTTGAGATCTGTGACATCAAGTATGCCCTATCTGATGTGAGCAAAGACAACCTATTGTTACCATCTATATACATTCAGAAGATAATTTTATTTTTTTCCAGGAATGGATCAGACTTACTGTGAGAAAGTGGAATATATGACTGATTATTTACCCCAAGTGAACTTCTACAT
>NW_025793833.1:0-1770 GCF_021613505.1 Equus quagga | reverse complement strand
AAAAAACTGGCAGAAATATCTGTGCAATAAATACTCTTCTCTTTCCCCTTTTCATTCCATAACTCTTTACTCTCCTATTTTCTATATTTCTTTTTAACATGTTTTTTGTTCAATTTCATAGTGTCTTACTTTTCTTATATAAATTGAGCATGAGATAATAGTGACACAGATTTGAAATATTTATGAGATTATTGAGGCTTAAACTAAATTAGAAAGTGAGGAAGTAGAAAAACTCATTTCCTCATATTTTTACCTGTATGTCTTTTTCTCTTCTTTCTCAAAAAGGTCACAAGGAAGATAAAGGTCCTTTGTAATTCTATTTCTCATTTCCTCACTTTCTTTACGTGATAGATAACAATATGATTTGCATAGTTTTAAAATATGCCATGTAGTTACAGCAGTATTTACTAAAGAAACAAAATTTCACTCCAGTTCATGAGAAATTCATGAATTTTTCAGATAGGAAGACTACTAGATTTCAAAAACTGTTGACTTGATTTGAAAATTAAGCAAGCGTGTAGGTTATTTAAAGGGTAAATTGAGTCAATAATGAAGAGATTTTTTGGTGCAATTAAAGTGGTTTTTAAAATTTTCACTCATATTTACTAATGTAGTATATACTTTTATATGTAATTTAGACTGCAAAGTTGTAATTGCCACTCGAAATCAAGACGTATGTATTCTCTGTCAGAAAAGGAGGGGAGATTTATGGTGGTTTAAGATATATAGACAGGAATAAAAACTTAGAATATTAAACAGTGTAATTTACATCATATTTTTAATTGCAACCAAAATATTGCAACAATAAAAACACCTATTATTCTTAATAATTAGGGAATTAGACGGCATTAATAATAGGTTTAATCTCCGTTTTATTCACCAAGCTTGAATCCTCTTAGTTTTAAAAGGTGCTTAATAAATTGTCTTAGGAGATGAAATTGTTGAACTAGCTTGCATATTTTATAAATGTCATAAAGAAATAATTTACCTATTTTTCAGTGCCGAAAACCTGATCAACATTTCAAACCCTATTTGAGTCCTGATTTGCCCAAACGACTACACTTTGCCAAAAATATCAGAATAGACAAAGTTCATCTTTTGGTGAATCCACCCTGGCTGGCCGTGAGGTTTGTGTGTCTATTTGATTATCTCACAGTACTTTTAACAACCATCTTTGGTTATAAATTTTCTTACCTTTACCCTTCTACTACTATGATCATGGAAATTTCCTGAGCATGGACATTCTCTTGACATTTTATATCTCTCTAGCACTCCTGTATTTGAGATGACTGTTGTTAGATTGCTGATCTTAGCATCCTCATCTTCACAATTATCAATAAGAGTGAGAAGGAAGGCTGGGACTGTTCGTCAACTGTTCCAGAGACCGCCCATGCCAGCACATTCTTAACCCCCACTGAGGTCTCCTTTAGGCGGCAGACAGGACATAAAGATGCTATCAGCTGCCTTCCAGGCTGGTAGTAACTGATTACATGGCTTTTTGATTAAGATGTTTGTTGTCTTTGTGTTTTTTATAAAAGAGCACATTTATGATTATAAGCCCAAGCTAACCAATTAGTTGTAATATTTACTTCTTTTTTCTAGTTACAATTATAATTAATTTGATTGTCGAGAATTTGCAAAATATGTGTGTTTCAAGAAAAAGCCATTCTGAATCACTCCATCCCAACATAACCAAGTAATTCACGGCATAATGCAATTTTGTTGATGCGTGCTCGATGTGTGCTGAGCCTGTTCCAGGCACTGGAGATT
>NW_025793832.1:0-1106 GCF_021613505.1 Equus quagga | reverse complement strand
AAAGCAATGAATCATTTCTATCCCTGAGGGCGACAGTGAGAATTTAAAGTAATTGCTACTGCCTAGCCCGTGGTGGGAGCACGTGCGCATTTGTTCTTTCATTTACTCATGACCAGAAAGGAAAGGGGTAGCAAGGAGGGAGAAGGGGAGGGACCGGGAGGGAGAGAGATGGTAGGTGGGCGAGATGGGACAAACTGGAATACACCAGGTGTTTTCTTCCACTTAGCCCGGAGAGGGGCTGGGAGAGGACAGTGAGGGGGAGGGGGCTGGCAGGCAGATTCATTCATCCAATTAGTCTGTCAATCAGCTAATGTTTATGGAGCCTCTACAATGCATCAGGCACTGTCCTAGGTGCTGGGGTTGCAGAGATACACAAGGGGCTGAAACACAGCTCTTCTGTAAACTGCTGGAAGGGTAATTTCCAGGGGCCTGGGGACCTGGGTCTGAAGACAGACATCCGAGTGCTCGTGAACAGCTTTAATCTTGTCTTGCTCCAAAACTTTCCATGGCTTCCTGCTGTCCATGGGGCAAAGCTTAGACTCCAGATTGGCATTCATGGCTCTCAGCAATGTGATTCCAACCACTCCCCTACCTTCCCCATCCTCTTCACCTCCCACCTCCAGGAGGACAGAATTCTTTCTTGTGGGCCAAGGTTCCTGGTCTGGGCATCTGTGAGCACACCAGTTCCTCTGCGTGGTGGCTCCTCCCATCTCTGCCAGGAAAATCTGCCTGGTCTACTGGGGTCCTCTTCAAAATGCTGTCTTCTCTCAAAATCTTTCCTTGGGCTCTCCAACAGCTCTGAGTTCTCGGCACTTGGTCGCACCCTTTTTGGTGACTGGCACCTGCCTGCTTGCATGATGACCTCTCCTCACCTGGACAGCCAACTTCAGGAGGCGGCATATGGGTCTTACCTGGCTCAGTGACTAATGTGTGCTTGCTGTCCATGTGGTCCTGGTTAGGGCTCGTTGAATGAATGATCACTGAATGAGTGAATTCTTTCTTGTTCTGGCCTCAGTGCCAACTGGAAGGAGAGAGCAGACACATGGGGTGGGATGGGGCAGTGGGAAGAACATGGACTGGGGGGCCAGGCCAACCCTTTTTTCATC